>NW_023270702.1:15218631-15353692 GCF_011800145.1 Mirounga leonina
AAAGAAAGAAAGAAAGAAAGAAAGAAAGAAAGAAAGAAAGAAAGAAAATAGGACTCTCATGACATTATATGTGTTACTATATCAAGCTTTGTCCGAAATCAGCCATTTCTGGGCTTTCAGTTATGTAAATTCCCTCTACTGTTTAAGTGACTTTGTCACTTTCAATTTTTAAGGAGTGTTATTTTGATGCATATATCCATAAAAGTTGCTCTTATAGAATGAAATTTAAATTATACTTTTTTTACTCTTATCAACTAGATACCATTTATTTATAGAAAAACTGAAATAACTGAAAAAGGATATCATTTTTCAAGTCTCTAAGATGTGATTGTGAGCTATTCACAGGTAATGGGGTAGAATAGTTTATCTTAAATGTATTGCTTGCCTCAGTGAAATCTAAGTCAAACAACTTTGCTTTGTTATTCACAACTTAAATCCCTGAGAAGCAAATTATTCCCAAATGAGTCATAACTACAAGTAGTGAGGGTTGTATTTGTGAGGACAGGTATCACAACTATTTGAAATGAAAGTGACATTTCTGGCATTTATACATGGATGTTCCCAGTATATTACCTGTGAGCTTCCAAAGCCTATTAGAAAAAATCTGGGGAATACTTGATATGATCATAGAGATTCTTTATAAAAGAGGAGATGGAAGGACAACACCAGTGTCAGGATAGGCTATGGAAGGGATCCCTGGCCTGGCGAGGCACCCCATGTAACAAGGGAGTTAGTGTCCCTTTCAGGCTTAAGACACTAGGAACTTACAAAGAAGAAGGATGAAATTCTGGTGTTAGGAGAACAATTGGGAAAAATAAAAGGGTATTTTTGTTGTTTGTTTGTTTTTTTAACTGACGGATAAGTCATAATTTTAAAGATGATGACATAAAATTACATCTGTTTTTACCTATAGACAATATAATTTTTTTACGTAGAAAACTTGATGGAATCAACAAAACAGCTCCCTACTTAACAAATGAGTTTTAAGTTTTCAGGATAGAAGACCAGGGGCACCCGGGTGGCTTAGTCAGTTAAGCATCCAACTCGGTTTCTGCTCAGGTCATGATCTCAGGGTCCTGAGATTGAGTCCTGTGTCAGACTATGCACTCAGGGGGGAGTCTGCTTGGGATACTCTCCTTCTCCCTCTCCATCCCCACTCACACACACTCTATCTCTAAAGTAAAATAAATTAAAAAGAAAAGAATACCAGTGTATAAAATTCTTTTGACTTTATATATAGTAGCTACAAATAATCAGAAATTTGAAATTTAAAAACAGTACCATGTAGTATAACATTAAAATGTGAAATACTAAATGTGGCAAAAGTTGTCCGAGTACTATACACTAAAAACTACAAGACATTACTGATAAAAATCAAAGACCTAAATAGATTCACCTTGTTCATGAGTCCAAGGACCCACTATTATTGTTAAATGTCTATTCTCCCAAATTAATTAATTTTTTTTAAAGATTTTATTTATTTACTTGAGAGAGAGAGTGAGAGAGAGAGAGAGCACAAGAGGGGGGAGCGAGAGAGGGAGAAGCAGACTCCCCGCTGAGCAGGGAGCCCGATGCGGGACTGGATCCTGGGACTCCAGGATCATGACCTGAGCCGAAGGCAGTTGCCCAACCAACTGAGCCACCCAGGCACCCCCAAATTAATTTATAGAATCAACACAATCTTATTCGAAGTCTCAGTAGAGTTTTGTAGACACTAGGAAGTTTATTTAAAATTTCAAAATGTTGGAGCACCTGCGTGGCTCAGTCGGTTAAGCGGCTGCCTTTGGCTGAGGTCCTGATCCTGGAGTCCTGGGATCGAGCCCCACGTCAGGCTCCCTGCTCAGTGGAGGGCCTGCTTCTCCCTCTCCCTCTGCCTGCCCTCTCTGCCTACTTGAGCATTCTCTCTCTCTGTCAAATAAATAAATAAAATCTTTAAAAAATAAAAAAATAAAAATAAATAAAATTTCAAAATGTTATGGCAAATTTGTAGAATAGTCCCAGAAAAACAATATTAGGGAGAAGTCCTCCTTTTATTAAAATCCTCCTCCTTTTTCTTTCTCTTGGAGTTGGGGGCACGGGGAGTAGGAGTTGGAGGAGATCCCTCTGGAAAAAGTTTACCTCAAACCTCTCTCGACCAAGGTTTCTCTGCTCCCCTGATTATACTCTCCTAGATGTCCTACACAGCAGTCTTGAGCGTTGGCACCAAACCCCACCAGAATAGTCAGCCTTTGCATATCCAAAGACAACAACAAGGAGAACTAAGAGCAGCTCTCCAACCGCCTTACTATTTTTTTAATGCACCGCTGCCTCAGGCTGCAGCTACCCACCCCCAACACACGACGTTCTAAAAACTTTCAACCCCCAAAGGGTTGTCCCACAGTTTTCTCTAATTTGTTCTCTATAGTTCCTCAAATGTGGATCAGGTAGGAGGAAGCCTGTTTAAATTCAGCATCTTGTAAGAAACAAAATGGATGTTAAAGAGATTATTTTCCCCAAAGAGATTTATCACTTTGGAAGGATGTGATTTCTCAAGCTGGCTGGACCACCTTGCCTGGCTGTGTTAAGGAAGACTGTCTGTAGAATGGAATGAGAATAGCACAGCGGAGGCCCTTCTAGGATTAAGCTATGTGTGTGCCTGTCTGTGTATTTCTATCTGTGCCTTATGTATCTGTGCGCGCGCGTGTGTGTGTGTGTGTGTGAGTGTGTATGTGTATGCATGTGTGCCAGAGAGACAGAGAGATCAATGGTGTGTTCAGGGATCTGGATGTTGTGCTTCATGCATCCCCAACTTCCCAGTTAAGGATACGATAAACTTCCTTCCCTTTCGCATGCGAGTTGGAGGTGGAATTCTGATCCTGACAAGAAAAGAGTTTTGCTTAATAGGCAAGACATTTCTGGATGGGGCCAGTATTAGTATGCTGTTCCTGACACTTTTTGAACTACAAGCCCCAGGTGACCAATGCTGCTTCGTTGTAAGTCTGTCCCTGCCTGAGATCAAGACGAGAAACTTTGAAAATTATTTGACAGATATATGCTATGCAGCCTCAAGTCATCTGAAAGCATTGAATTAATAATTTATGACTCAAATGAGGAATTATGATGCATTCATTATTTTATCTTTATTAGCATGCAAAAAACTGGTAGTACTATTTTTAGGCATTAGATTTTTATTATTATGTAAATTATTTTAAAGTGACTGAATAAAATTTGGAAAAATGCCATTAAGTTTTAGCTTCCTAAATAAGGAAGTAATATTGTAGTGTGTTAGACATCAGTATTAAGCTGAGAAGCGATTGTTCATGATACCAATCAGTAACTAGGTCTGAAGATCATTTTTGTGTTTTCCCAGAATATAGAGGGGACTTCACTTAATTAATCCCTCTATATCCATCCCCCTGACCTCACAGCTAAGGTTCCTGCCCAGGTTTCAACGATGCCAGCAGCAAGAGTTGGAGAAAACAAGTGGAAGTGGAGACAACAGGAGCCCCTACCCTTCGTGTCCATAAGACTTCAGGATCAGTAGAGAAAAGAGGTGTCCCACCTGCATCCTCTCTGAGGGATTGCCACGGCATGTAGCAGGGTCAGTCACCTTGCCAGAGCTGGGACTCCAGCCTGGAAGCACAGCCCAACTTTGGAGGCTGACCTGAACTTAGCATGACAGCCACTTTGGGGTAGTCTGGGTTCCTGTCACAACATTCACAAGCCTGCTAATTTTTTATCTTTTGGGGAAATGATGGTGTAGCAATGCATTCCTGTGTTCTCCAGAACCTCGGTGAGAAATCCCCTGGCATTTTGTGAGTGCCTGCATCCCTGGAAGGTAGGAGAATAAGGAGGACCTACCTGGATACCTGCTTAAATACAAAGAAATATTCTGTGCCATAGTGGATAATTTTTTTAAGATTCTATTTATTGGACAGAGAGAGAGACAGTGAGAGAGGGAACACAAGCAGGGGGAGTGGGAGAGGGAGAAGCAGGCTTCCCGCTGAGCACGGAGCCGATGTGGGGCTCGATCCCAGCACCCAGGGATCATGACTCGAGCCAAAGGCAGACGCTTAACCAACTGAGCCACCCAGATGCCCGCATAGTGGAGAATTGAGCCATGAGAAATTGCTCTTAATGTTAATCTGGGCACTATGAAGATCTGGGGTATCACTGTGGAATGACATTGGTGATAGTCCAAGATGAGGAAGTTGGACACACGGACTTATTTAATAATTTAATGAGATAAATTAAATGGCATATTATGATATTTGGCTTATGATGGTTACTTAATGAATGGCAGTAATCATAGTTACTACTACTACTATCATTACTACTGCAGTTTTACCTTAGCCAGGCTCTGATTGTGTTCTGTGGCAATGTTTAATCTTCGAGCCACCTAGGGACTTTCATCTTCCATTCCGTGGAACACTGCACTAGCATAGCATCCCACAATATATACCGGTCCATAATTTACTTTTAAAATTTTTATCAAATGACTGGATGAGTTGTGGGAAACAGAACACCACAAGGACCACTGGTGCATGTCCGCTCAGACTCCGAGATCTCTGAGAAAACTCGCGATTGCAGGGTTAAAAATAACCCGAAAGGATCAGAGTGAAATGCCCCTGGGACCTGTGTGGTCAGTTCTAAAGTAGGCAGCAGAAGATGTTTAGTAGATGGGAAGCCAGCTGCAAACGGCACACTGGGCACTCCCCTCTTTGTTCCTTTATTCTGTTTTAAAGATTCTTACGTGCTTGACTAATCCTGGGTACATGGAGGAATGTGCCTTACTACGCCCCTGCTGTAAATCATGATAGATCTATATCGCTGTAGAAGGTATATAAGATTATAGAAAATAAACCTCAGGATCTCGGGCTGTTTGCTCAGGGTCCCCTGTGCCTCGCTATACTGTCGTCTCTTTTTCTCAGTTCCTTCGCCGCCCCAGGTCCCCGACTCTCTGAGGTCGACAATGAGTCCTTAATTTTAACAAAATTGTTATCAAATACGTATTTCCTTTTTTTTTTTAAAGATTTTATTTATTTTTCAACAGAGAGAGAGAGACAGTGAGAAAGGGAACACAAGCAGGGGGAGAGGGAGAGGGAGAAGCAGGTTCCCCGCTGAGCAGGGAGCCCGATGCGGGGCTCGATCCCGGGACCCTGGGATCATGACCTGAGCCGAAGGCAGACGCTTAACGACTGAGCCACCCAGGCGCCCCCAAATATGTATTTCCACATGCCTGTGAATCCACGTGCATCTGTCATCACCAGTGGAAAAAGAAAACAGAACAGCTTATCCTAGCGAGTGATGTTTTAATTAAACTTTTGCCCATGTCCTGACTTTTAAATGCCAGCTCTCTTTTCTTTAGATTCTGTTCTTACAGATGCAACTTTGTTTGATTCTATCGGAGGAAGCGTTAGGACGGAAGTTACAGATGTTCTCAGTCTGTACACATTTAAGTATCGCCTGCCACTTGAGGATGGCTCTTGGCAAAGGCAAAGCTGTTGAAACACACGGGTTGCACCATATGCAGGATGCTGTGTCCCTCACTACACTTCCTACGATTTCAAACATTTTGGAGCCAGTGACTTGGAACACGATGTCCTGTAGAGCTGGGTTTACACTTCAGTGAAAGGGGAAAATTTAGCGCATGATCAACTTTTATAGTTCCTTTATATGGTGTGGTTGATAGAAAAGCGATTAAAATCTATAGTGTATTCCTTTGTTCTTGTTGTATTTTCTTGAACTCAGAGCCATGCAAAACTTAATCAGTTGAATTTGAGCACAAGTTTTCATATCAAATTACTATTGTTCTTGCACTTTCTTGTGAAAGTTATAAAATGTTCCTACAGGCACCACATCTCCCCACCCCTTAGCCTGTGTTTGAAGAGAAACAGCGAGCTTTTCCAGGGCTGAAAATAATCCAAAGTGTAAGACTAGCTGCTGACCTTTACACTGTGGTTATGAAAATGAAGGAAAGCCAGAGGTCGAAGTGATGTTCTCTCACTGCACTTAGAAGTCCCATTAAAAACTTTGAGGGTTCTAGAGGGGAGGGGGGTGGGGGGATGGGTTAGCCTGGTGATGGGTGTTAAAGAGGGCATGTATTGCATGGAGCACTGGGTGTTATACGCAAACAATGAATCATGGAACACTACGTCAAGAACTAATGATGTAATGTATGGTGACTAACATAACAACAAAAAAAAAAGCTTTGCTTACTTTAAAATAATCTTAAACAGACAGCCCTATTATATATATGCTGCTCTCATAATTGACTTCAGGCAAACAGTTTAAAAATATCGCAGAGTACACACCATGGTAAAAAACTACTAAATCAAGTTTTGCAAATGGTGGAAGCTTTGAAAATACATTAGGAAAAATAGGGTATATTAGTGTGTTGATACAGGCAACAGAAAGATGTTGGTGATAAAACATGATCTCTGTACAGAAAGTTAGTTCAGGACTATTAGATTAGGTTTCTCTTAAAATGAATTTGATATTAATTTTCTTAAAGAGCAAAGTGTTTCATGTTGCTTAAACACTGATGGTTACATGATTGATATTGGGATTCTAGTTTTCATGTAGACACTGATCTTATCAGCCAAGTCCCTTAGTTTTTTTTATGATCCCCCAAACCATTTGCTGGTAAAAATATTTTGCCTATGCCCTGAGAGTTTCTCCTTTCTTTGCCCTGTGTTTCAACTATAAGAAATATATTTTGGGGAGTACTGTTAAAATATTTTGGTCCATGGTTAATCTGTAAGCATCTGGTGAACAATGGCTATGGGCGGAGAACAGGAATGTGCAGGATGCAAAGAAAATTGTGGTTTGTAGTGCTGTTGTTTGGAAGAAAAATACTGTATGATTTTGCATTGCTGACTTTTGATAAATGCTATGCGGTGATGCCAGCAGGTGTGACTTAAGTAGAGGAGGGGTTTTCTCTTACATAATCTGTATCAAGGCATGCAAACATGCACTACACATGGAAAGTGCAAAGAGGTTTGAAGACAGGCCCTGTCCGCTCCCTCCCTCATGCAGCCAACTCCCAACAGTGGCTGGAGCTACCATTGCTGTCCCTGTGCTTTGCAGAAGGCAAAGTTTGTCTTTGTCCTTCCTTCACAAATAGGTAATACGTCTTTACAAAGACCTCTGGTTATCAATACGATAAAATTCTTTCCATGTCCCAAAAACTTATCCAAATAAAAGTTTATGTTACACAGTTATAAGATATTTTGCCAAAATGAGTAAATTTACATGACAAGTGCTTTCTCCAGTTTCTATGTAGGTGGAGTTCTCTTCAAATAAGATTCAATCATATTATTAAATAAATGGTATTTCCAAACAGACTCAGATAATCCCCAGTTTGCCCACAGAACCCATCCAGGCTAGATTCTGAGTCTTGCTGACATGTACTTCTCATTCTGTGAGCCCCTCCAAGCTTTTGGCATAAAAATGTGTTTCAGATACAGCTTGTTCTTGGAGTGTTGTTTTCCCTAAGTTCTCTCAGTAGGGAAAGCTAAAGAATATTTTTATCTATACATATGTGTGCATTTGTATATAAAAAATATCAGCATAATCTTTTCTTTTTTCCCTCCTAATGTGTAACTCCCTTCTCCAACGAGAAGGAAACCTGCTTCTATTATAGTTACTGTTTACTTCATTTGATCGGTCCTCTCCTGAACCAGACATCACCCACCCCCTCACCGCCCTCCAGGGCAGGCTGCGCTCTACACCCAAGCCCAAAGACCACTCATCCTGCTTTGGTTCCAACTCGTGTTACTTTAGAAGTGAATTGTAAGGTGAGAAAAAGAATGCAAAACAACAAATAAAGCATATAAACAACTAGTGAGGAAATGGAATGAATAAACTACCTTCAAAGAAAACAAAAGAGTTAAAATAGACACAAAATATGACTGATATATACAAAGATTATTGTTACTATGAGGAGGAAAAAAAAACCCTGTTTTAGAGTATATGAAATTATTTCATAAAACTGTCAATCCCATTTATTTTATTCCATATATTATAGATATCTCATTAAAAACACCAATAGAATTACACATGTGTGTGTGTGCGCTTTAACAAACTGATTTAAAACTTCACATATAAAAGTGCACAAAGATACTGGGAGATCAGAAAAGGACAAATGTTGTGGAGTCATTAAAAATAGATTACTAGGAGCACCTGGGTGGTTGAGTCAATTAAGCGTCTGACTCCTGATCTCAGCTCAGGTCTTGACCTCAGAGTCGTGAGTTCCAGCCCTGCATTGGGCTCCATGCTAGGCATGCAGCATACTTTAAAAAAAAAAAAAAAAAAAAAGATTGCCAACAGTGCAGCCCTAGGCAAACAGGTCAAAGGGATATAATAGCATTCAGAAATAGATACCCAGACATATAGGAATGCATTTTACTTCTGCATGGCATTTTAAATGAGCGCCAAAGTATGAATTACTTAATAATTGTTGTCAGGAAACTGAGTAGCCATCCTACACTAAAATCCTACCAAACTAATTCCAGATGAATCAAATATTAAATTTATGATATTTAACCATAAAAGTATCAGAATAAAGCAAGGAGTATAAAAATGATATTATTTCCAAAAGGAAATACAAAGTTTCCAAATGCAGTAAAATGTTGATAAAAATAAAATATTCTTCAAGAAATTTCTTCAAGAAATAAAATGTCAAATACCTTTCACATTTCCTTGGGGAATCCTAAGCATTCCATTGCATATGGTAAGCTTTCGTCTTTTGTAAGTATTCCCCCATTTTGAATGGCCCCTCCTGCTCACAGGATTCTAAGCAATCTCTGCTTTTTCATGCCATGCAGATTGTCTGGTGCATATAAAATGTAGATATTGGTGATTTATTATAATAGTTCATTTTTTCTTACACACAGAATGTTTGAAAGAATGAGATTACTTTTTTTTTCCTTTAATATTCCCCAAATTTTCCAACAGTTTAATACTTGCCTGAGGCCAAGGAGGATTTAGATTCTGTTAAATCTACCTGGCTACTGTGATTTTAGGCCATCTATGATCTACAGACATGAAGGTCTTTGTGGTTTTAGGGAAAGGCACGAACGTTTGGAAAACATTGAGTCAAATTGAGCCCCCAAGAAAGGTATGTTAAAGGTCTAACCCCCAGTAGTTTAAAATGTGACCTTATTTGAAAATAGGGTCTTCACAGACTTAAATAGGTTAACATGAGGTCATTAGAGTGGGCCTTAATCCAATATGACTGGTGTCCTTGATAAAAGGGAACTTTAGGCACAAACACTGAGGGAAGACATTGTGAGGACAGAAAGAATACCTTGTGAAGAAGGAGAATTAGGATGAAGCATCTACCAGTCAAGGAACATCTGAGGCTATCAGACGTCAGAACAAGGGCCTGGAACATATCTTTCCTTAGAGCTTTCAGAGGGAGCATGGCCCTCCTGACATCTTAATTTTGGACTTCTAGTCCTTGGAATATGAGACCATAAGTTCTGCTGCTTTAAGTTACCCCATCTGTGATTGTTTATAACAGTAGTACTGGGAAACTAAAACAGTACACAAGGTCTTTATGCGGCAAGAAAAGAGGCCAATCTGAACTTCCCTCATCTTTCTGAACTACTTTTTTCTTCTTCTTTGAGCCCATGTGATAAACAGCAGAGCCTGAAAGCACTGTTTCCTGGAGAACTTTTTGAGATTTGGTGGAGGAATATGAACAATAGTACCTCCTAGAATGCATAAGCAACAGAATGGATTAAAAATTGAAGTTGAGTTCATTCTTACTATTACACCTCCTGAACTTTGAGGATTATGGCTTTGGGGCCCTTTGGTGCCAGTGTCCTTGGTGACTTCACATGGTGGGCAACATCAGGAATGGTGGCAATGAGGCACCTTCAGCATATTGATGAGCAGAAGATGTTGCCAAGAGGAAGATGGGGCAGGAGAGGAAGGTCAGTGGAAGCTTTGGGGTATTATGGCTTAAATACGTTTTGAGAGTCCATGTGGGCTCTCCCGAGGAATGACGAGAAATACATGGGCACAGACACCATGAAAAGGCTGGAGAATTTCCCCAGATAAATGGGGACATGAGCAAGTTATTTGTGTTATTATTAAAGTGGCCCTCATCTGCCTCCATAGCCTGAGTCTTAAGGACAGTGAGTTTACTATTAATCCAGTTCTGACTAAAAATCAGTGATTCTGCTTTTTGACTTTTAGTTTGGTCAAGACTCACTACTTACTCCCCACCCTCCTCCATTTGTAAACAATTTACCATTCATTCTCCAGATATATATTCACTGGGCCTTTAGCAACAAGAATTTTTTAAGTACCACAAAAAGTTACATTATTTGCACCTGCCACGGTTTCTAGTAGGAAGCTAACAAACACATTAATGATATTATATGATATTGCAAAATGTTTGATGGCTGTATATACAGAGTTAAGTTAAAAAGTGATACAGAGAAATAGGAGCTTAAATCAGCTTAGAGTAGTCAGGGAAGACCTCCCACAGAAAGTGAAACCTATTGTAAGGAGGACTAGATGATTACCAAATGATGAGGAGAAGCGGAACATCCTAGGTAGAAGCAAAGCACATGCAAGCGTGGGAAAGATTTGTCAGTGAACTACAAAGGATTTTAAATTTCTTCAGCACTTACGTTGAGATGCATGAGGTGAAAGATGAAGTTAACTGATATGTAGGGTACACATAATAAAACTAACTTTATGCATACTATACATTTTATCATGGGAAATCACTGAAAATTAAAGAGTAAATGATTGATAAGACTATATTTGCAAAGTATAAAACATTGATGATTTTCTATATCATAATAAATATAAAAATTACACGAGTATTCAAAAATTTAGCTTTCAATTTCTCTTCTTACTTTCTTGAACCTATTTTTCATGTTACTTAGACATGCCTTGAATGCCCAGTGAAATTTCCCGTGAAAAGTGTCTTTAGAGGTAAAATGAAGAAAATCCGTGACATGAAACTGAGGAGGCCATGTTAGAATAAAGTGCTTTCATAACCACCAGGGGTCTTATTTTTAAGTGCACTAAAAAATCATCTGGAATCCACTGCTTGAGAGATATATTTAGAAAAGCCAATCTTCACAGAAAAGTCTCTCTACATATTACCCCAGTGCACATAATTTCTGGGTTAAGGTCAACAAACAATCAACTCCACATTTCAGCATTTCTTTACTTTGTTTACTTCTTAATAAAAGACACTTGCTTTATTAAATACCAGCTCTTGCTTTTTTTTTTTTTTTCCTTCTAGCTCTTTTTCTCCTCATTGGAGATGTAATTCCCTAAGGAATCCTTGCATAAAGAAAGACAGTTTCTGGGGCGCTTGGGTGGCTCAGCCAGTTCAGTGGCTATCTCTGGTTCAGGTCATGATCCCGGAGTCCTGGGATGAAGCCCCATGTTGGGCTCCATGCTCAGCAGGAGTCTGCTTCTCCCTCTGACCCTACCCCATCTCATACTCTCTCTCTCACTCTCTTTCTCTCTCTCTAATAAATAAATAAAATCTTAAAAAAAGAAAGACATTTTCTTCCTCACAGGAGGGGGTATTTAAGCACTAAACAGTGTATATCCACCACTTTGAATCCTCCAGTATCATTTCTGTTTGCAATTACCATGTGGTACCAACCCAAACACTGAGTCCCAGGAGCCCCTGAAGAAAGGGTAAGAATTGTTACCCCTGACTCACCATGTTTGAACTCCTCTGTCATTCATTGTGAAGTAGATCCTTTTTTTTACTTGCAAAATTAGTAAATAAGATGTTCAATGTACTATACTGCCCCCCAAAGTGTGGACATCCATCCAAATTATAAATTATAAAATAACATTGTTTATAATATGTGAAAGGTAAAATTTGTCCCAAATAATATTACAAATTAAAAGGACCCATGTGATTAGATTGGTCCCACCATCTCAAAGTTCTTAACTTAACCAAACGTGCAGTCCTTTTGCCATGTATGGAAACATATTCTCGAGTTCTAGGGATTAGGATATAGTTAATTTGGGAGGACATTATTCTGCCTACCACACTTATGTTCTTAGGTTCTTTTCAGCTTTTTGTATCTTCACCTAGGTAAATTAGTACGATCTTGTGTGAGTGAGTGTGGGTTTCTGGGTGTGTGTTTAATTATTCAAGTAAGGTTTAACATGGTAGTACTTATGAAATTTCCCTCAGTACTTCACTCGGATAACTTTTAGATTTTCTCCCTGCTAACAAATATTTCAGTTATAAGCCACTGTGTCATCAAACACTCATTTGCATTAAGGTAAAGATTTAAGCAGAAATCCTATTTGATTTTGATGTTTGGTTTCCTTGAACAGAATTATTGATCAATATAATGATTCAACCTTAACTAAAAGTTCAAAAATATTCTACAGTATATACATATTTTTCACTTTAAATTTTCCTGGTCAAATTGAAGATTGATATTTTAAAATTTTCACCTCACAATGGCTTTCATGGAAAGTTCCTCTTTTCTTGACAATTCCCTACCTTTATTTCTAGACAATTTTCAACGGGAAAGAGAATGAAGGATTTAAGGATACCAACAGAAGAAAGAAGAGAAAGAACAATGAAATAAAAAGATACAGAAGTTAGAAGGAAGAAATGATAAAAAAATATATAGAGAATAAAGAGTGAGAGAGTCATAGTAGACTAATCTTTGTAAATAATCTGTGACAACTGACCCCCTGGAGGCAGACACAGATATCCAGAGCTGGAGCTTACTCCTGGTCTAACACTGTTACAGGGAAATCCCGTGGAAGTCACTGTTTTTACAAAGCAACTGATTCCTAGTGAAGCCAGTCAGAGTTGTCTCAAAGATGATCTGGCAACCCCTAGATCCTTGGGAGCTATCATCTTGAGGAACTAAGAAAAAATAAGAAGCAGGAGGTTGAATACTACTGCTCAGGTTCAACACTTAAAATACAAAGTCAGCCAGCAGGATCTCTAGACTCTGAGATGCCAAGCCAATTGTAAGAATGACCTTATAATTCTTTATTTAGTAACTAAACAGATATTCAAAGTTTCTTCCCTACTCAACCCACTTCAGAGGCTTATTTACCTAAAGCAATATGAGTTAAGACTTAATGCATGATGTATGGATAACATGAAATTACTCATTTTTTTTTTTCCTAAAACATGGTGGAAGAGTAGTAAGAAAATAGTCAAAGGGACAGTTTGGGCCAAAAGGTTAGAAGAATGTGGGATGTGTAAAGGAAAAATCATAAGCTTAAAAAAATGGAGAGATCTATGTATAAATACTGGCTCAGTCACTTACTAGTTATGTGACCTTGAGTAAGTTATTTACCTCTGAGTCAGAGTTCCTTAATATAAAAAATGGAATAGTAATATCTGCTTATTATGATCACTACGAGGATTAAATGAGATAGACTATCAGTCATCTATTGTAATGAACACACTGTAACTGCTAATACTAAATAACTATTGTTATATTAGCTAGTCTATAAATTCATAATGAGTACAAAGATAATTCTATAGCAATTACTTGAGTGGTCAAAATTTCACATAGTTCCACTCCTGTAGGTACAATAATGTATCAAGATGAATCCCTTAGAAAATCTTAAATCTTTCCAATACTGGGAAAAATCTCCCTCCTTTGTCCTTGTTTATCAACTCTATCTCTAGCATTGCATTCTTGCAGCACGAATTGGCATTAGGACACACAATCACTCATAAATTAAGTTAATAAATAAATTAAATAATTATTGAATAACCCTGATAATAAGGAATTAGAAGTTGAGAAACTAGATGGGGTTGGATATAGACTATGGAAAACTTTCAATCATCTACCCATTTTCAAATCCAAATATTTTATTTATGTTCCTTTGAGCTCAATAGCTTTTCATATTACAATCAAAATGAAGACCTGCTTTATTCAGCAGCAAGATTCTAATAGCTTAAACTCTGAAGAAGCATTTTTGTTTGTTTTTCTAACTTAGCAGCAATCTTTTCTCTCTAGAAGTCCTTTTGTAGTGATATACAGGCTGGGTATTTTCTATAGATAACACAACACAAGATCAAAATGTGCAGAAGTAAAATAAATGGCGTCTGAGGATCATCTGTTGTCTGTAGGCAGCATGTTGGCAGCAATTCCGTTTGCTTTACTGCAGACTTGACAGGCATCCCGCTCCCTCACAGTGAAGCTAACCCGCCTCGGCAGCGGCTGCAAAAGCAGCTTTGGGTGATTAAATCTCAGTCTTTCTGTCAGGAAACTGCCTGTGATGTCTTTTCTCACAACTACTTATGTCTCATTACAAACCTCTTTACTTCTTTGAGTCTTTAGACTTAGGCATTACCGACTAAATGTGTTCATAGACCATGTTTTATTATCAAGCCCTTTACCTTTATATTTTAGATGACAATATGGTTTCCATGCTAATGAAAATGAAGCTAAAATATAGAAAATACAGGGCGCCTGGGTGGCTCAGTTGGTTAAGCGACTGCCTTCGGCTCAGGTCATGATCCTGGAGTCCCGGGATCGAGTCCCGCATCGGGCTCCCTGCTCGGCAGGGAGTCTGCTTCTCCCTCTGACCCTCCCCCCTCTCATGTGCACGCTCTTTCTCATTCTCTCTGTCTCAAATAAATAAATAAAATAAAATTAAAATTAAAATTAAAATTAAAATATAGAAAATACATTTCTGTAAACATTGAAACCTTCATATGCCTTTGAATTCTAAACTCACATGCTTGAGTTTTTAATAATCCAAGTTATGAAATTTTATTCTTTCTCTGCTGTATATAAGATTTCTTCCAGCACTTTGAATATGTACTACCTTATTTTTTTTTTTAAGATTTTATTTATTTATTTGACAGAGAGAGAGAGAGACAGACACAGAGAGAGCACAAGCAGGGGGAGCAGCAGAGGGAGAGGGAGAAGCAGAATCCCCAGTGAGCAGGGAGCCAGACATGGGGCTCAATCCCAGGATCCCAGGATCATGACCTGAGCTGAAGGCAGATGCTTAACTGACTGAGCCACCCAGGAGCCCCTATTTTCTGGTTTTTATTGTTTCTGATAAGAATTCTGCCAGAAATGTTATTGGGGTTCTCTTGTACACAATTGCTTGTTCCTTGCCACTTTCAAAATATTCTCTTTACATTTCTCCTTCAACATTTTTACTATGATGTGTCCAGGTGTCCATCTCTTGGTGTTTCTCCTACTTGAAGTTCTTGATGTGTAAATGTTTTTCATCAGATTTGTGAAGTTTTCACCCATTAATTATTACAATATATATATATTTTTCTTTTCCCTTCTCTCATCTTTCCTGGTAGTCTCATGTGCATGTTGAATATAATGTCTTCCCACATTCTCTGAGGGTTTATTTATTTTTCTTCACCTTCCACGCCCCCCTCTCTATTCTGACTGCATAAACTCTTTTGACTTCTCTTCAAGTTCACTAATTCTTTCATCAGCCAATTTAAATCAGCCTTTGAACACTTCTAGTGAACTATTCCTTTCAGTTATTTTACATTTCAACTACTGGATGTTCAGGTGGTTCTTTCATATAATGTGTATCTCCTTACTGTATTCTCTACTTGATGAGACATCATCATTATACCTTCCTTTACTTTTCAAGGCATACTTTAGTAATCACTGAACATATGTATAATGACTCCTTTAAAGACTTTGTCTAATAAATCTGACCTTTGGGCCCTCTCACAAGCAGTTTCTGTCATCTGCCCTTTTTTTTTTTTTTTTTCTGTGTATGTGTCACACTTTCCTGTTTCTTTGAATGTCTGATCACAGTTTGTTGAACACTGGAAATTTGAACCATTATATTGCAGCAACTCTGGATACTGCCACCCATTTTGGGGGTTATCTTTAGGTTGTTTGCTCATTTTCTTGGTGACTTAGCTGGACTATTTTTTTTAAGTCTATTTCCCAATGTGAAGCCTATGATGTCATTTCTCAGAGGGTGCAGATGAGGCTTTCACATGTCACCTTGAGATGACAGTGGTGCTATTTGGGCTCTCTCCCTAATCTTTCTGTTAAACCTTCAGCTTGTGTTGGTTACACCTAGTTGTAAGATTTTACCAAGTGTGGTTTCTTGCTCTATATGTGGCAATGCCCTGTGACATAAATTGCTCCATGGTATGATTCAATTAAATTTAGGCTTCTTTTCAGGGATAATCTATGAAGCTGGTCTTTGATGTTTGTTCTGACACCAGTAGGATTCGTTTTGACTGTATATTATATTTGTTCTCTCTGATAGACTAATGAGTCTATTACTTTAGTTTGCTGCTCTCATGTACCTAACACTCTCTTAATTTTTACCAACTGTTCTTTTGCTGGTGAATGAGTCCTCAGAGCTTTTCACATCACCAGTCCAGAATCCCACATGGTTATTTTCAAATAAATTAATTCAGGAAGGTTAAGTGAGTCAAATGGAAAGTTACTTGAGGTAAAAAAGAAACTAGAGTAACTTTCTAGAGTATATCATAAAATAAGTATGCATTCATATACCCATACTCTCCAATTATACCAATCTTAGTTAAAAAAAAAAAAAATGTAGCAATTCTTTTGTACTTCTGCCAGATAGAACCACAAATCTTTAACTATATTTGTCCTAACTCATATGTATGAAAAGCAAAACCAAAAAGTATCAAATAATTTCCAGGGAACATAATCGCATGCCAGACAACATTTGGCACCCAATTAGGCAAAATTTATAATGTCTGGAATCCAGTCAAAGATTATCAGGCATACAGAGCCTGGAAAATAAGACCTGTGGTGAAAAGGAAAAGCAGTAAATGCAACCAATATAAACAAACCCCGAACTGATACACATGTTAAAATGAACATACATGAATCTCAAATGTAATTACGATTGGATAGTATATACTCAAAAGGTTAAGTAGAAATATGCAAGATATGTAAGAGACCAGTATCAAACTTTTATAGATGAAACCTACAATGTATGAGATGAAAAATGTGCTGGTTGGGATAAATGACAAATAGGAAATTGCAGAGAGAAACATTAGTGACTTTAAAGACAAAGCAATATAAACTATCCAAAACAAATTGCAGAAAGAAAAAAAAATTATATTAATGAAAAATCATGTGAGTGGGCTCTGGGTAAACTTCAATACTCTAATATAGGTATAACTGTACTCTTCATAAAATACAAAAGCAGGTATTTAAAGAAATAATGATGGAATATTTTAAAAATTTGTCAAAAAGTAGGGGTGCCTGGGTGGCTCAGTCAGTTAAGCTTCTGCCTTTGGCTCAGGTCATGATCCCAGGGTCCTGGGATCAAGCCCGGCATTGGGCCCCCTGCTCAGTGGGGAGCCTGCTTCTCCCTCTTTCTCGGATGCTCCCCTTGCTTGTGCTCTCTCACACATGTTCTCTCTCTCTCAAATAAATAAATAAAATCTTTAAAATAAAATTTGTCAAAAATTATAAGCTCACAGATCCAAGATGCTCAAGTGCTATTTGGTGAGGAAAATTACACCAAGGCACTTTATAACATCATAATTTAAATTTCTCAAAACCAGTGATAAAGAGAAGATTTTAAGAACAGAAAGAAAAGAATGCACAGAGGAATAAAGATAAGAATGACAGCATATTTCTTATCCGAAACATTTTCAGCAGAGATAGTGGCAAAATATAAAGAAAAAGAAAAATATCAACCTGGAACTCCATACCCAGCAAAATATAAATAACCAATACAAAATAAAGACTTTTTAGGCATACAAAAGTTGAAATAATTCACTAGTAGATCTGCACTATCAGAAATAAAAACTATCACAGAAAAGAACTGTGACACTAGATGGAAACATAGATTGTAACACAGAAATAAAGGGCACCCAAAGTGGTAATTACATGGGTACATATAATTTGTTTTGCTTATTCTTTAAATATCTTTAAAAGATAATTGTTCAAACAAAAAATACTGATGTATTATGGAGTCTATAGCTAGTTTATGTGTAAAATTCATAAGAAACATAGACTAATGTGTAGAATTGCTGGATCGTATGGTAGCTCTATTTTCAATTTTTTGAGGAACCTCCATACTGTTTTCCAGGATGGCTGCACCAGCTTGCATTCCCACCAACAGTGTAGGAGGGTTCCCCTTTCTCTGCATCCCCGCCAACATCTGTCGTTTCCTGACTTGTTAATTTTAGCCATTCTGACTGGTATGAGGTGGTATCTCATTGAGGTTTTGATTTGGATTTCCCTGATGCCATGCGATGTTGAGCACTTTTTCCTGTGTCTGTTGGCCATTTGGATGTCTTCTTTGGAAAAATGTCTGTTCATGTTTTCTGCCCATTTCTTGATTGGATTATTTGTTCTTTGGGTGTTGAGTGTGACAAGTTCTTTATAGATTTTGGATACTAGCCCTTTATCTGATATGTCATTTGCAAATATCTTCTCCCATTCTGTCTGTTGTCTTTTGGGTTTGTTGACTGTTTCTTTTGTTGTGCAAAAGCTTTTTATCTTGATGAAGTCCCAATAGTTTATTTTTGCCCTTGCTTCCCTTGCCTTTGGCAATGTTTCTAGGAAGAAGTTGCTGTGGCTGAGGTCGAAGAGGTTGCTGCCTGTGTTCTCCTCTAGGATTTTGATGGACCGCTGTCTCACATTTGGGTCTTTCAACCATTTTGAGTCTATTGTTGTGTGTTGTGTAAGGAAATGGTCCAGTTTCATTCTTCTGCATGTGGCTGTCCAATTTTCCCAACACCATTTGTTGAAGAAACTGTCTTTTTTCCATTGGGCATTCTTTCCTGCTTTGTCAAAGAATAGTTGACCAAAGGGTTGAGGGTCCATTTCCGGGCTCTCTATTCTGTTCCATTGATCTATGTGTCTATTTTTGGCCAGTACCATACTGTCCTAATGATGACAGCTTTGCAGTAGAGCCAGAAGTCTGGAATTGTGATGCTACCAGCTTTGCTTTTCTTTTTCAACATCCCTCTGGCTATTCTACCCCTCTTCCATGCAACATATATCATTTGAACAAATTACTCTGAAATATACTGCTTTACACTACTGTTTACCTATTTTATTTGTGTCTCCTCATTTAAATAAAGCTCCTAAAAGCAAAAATCATGTTTTATATTCTTAATATGTACTGCACAAAAGTAGCTTTTTCAGCTTTTAATTGAATTTTTCATTTGCTCCACTCAATGAACATATATAATGCACATAAAATTATTGCCTATCATACCAATTTCTTCAGAGTAAATTTTATGAATTTGCTTATTTTAATTTTGAGGAGAGCCAGTCTATAATTTAAGTCTCATTAATTCTTACTGAAAGGTAATATAATGAATCAAGTATCTGTGCCAAACAATGTTTCAATGTAGCATAAAGCCAAAAAAATTAAAATTTTCTTTAAAATCTGAAAAAAGAAACATAGACTAGAGATAGAGGGGGAGAGGTAAATGTAAAATATTGAAAGAATTTCATAACATACATGAAGTTATGTAATATCAGTTAAAGTAGGACAGTGATAGATTAAAAGTACATCCTATAAGTCTTCTAAAGTAATGCTAAAACAAGTACAAAAAAAAAATAACCAAAAGTCAACAAAGGAGAGAATATGAAATAATGAATAATACTCAGTCTGGGGCACCTGGTGGCTCAGTCAATTAAGCATCTGCCTTGGGCTCAGGTCATGATTCCGGCATCCTGGGATCGAGCCCTACATCAGGCTGTTCCTTGCTCCACAGGAATCCTGCTTCTCCCTCTACCTCTGCTGCCTACCCCTGCTTGTGCTCTCCCTCTCTGTCAAATAAATAAATAAAATCTTTAAAGCAAACAAACAAAAAAAATGAAAAAAACCTCAGTCCAAAGGAAGGCAAAATAAACAGAGATGGAACAAGTAGAAAACAAATACCAAAATGACAAGCTTTAATACAACCATACCAATAATCATAATAAAAGTAAATGGTTAACCCATCCCCCCACCCCTTCCCTCTAGAACCCTCATAAAAATAAATAAATAAATAAATAAATAAATAAATAAATAAATAAATAAAGTACATGTTGGGGCACCTGGGTGGCTCAGTCATTAAGTGTCTGCCTTCGGCTCAGGTCATGATCCTGGGGTCCTGGGATCAAGCCCCACATCGGGCTCCCTGCTCAGAGGGAAAGCCAGTACTTCTCCCTCTCCCACTCCCCCTGCTTGTGTTCCCTCTCTCTCTGTGTCTCTCTCTGTCAAATAAATAAATAAAATCTTAAAAAAAAAAGTAAATGGTGTTAAACACACCAATTAAAGGTAGAGAATTTCAGATTAAATTTTAAAAAGAGAAAAATAGAGCAACACCCAACTATGTACCGTGTACAGGAAATGTACAGGACATGAAGTCAAAAAACAAAAACTAAAACACAGATGAACTTGATTAACCTGAGAAACATGTCAATTTCTGGGCCTTAAATTTAAATATTTAGGATTGAAATAGGTTAATTTATAGGAAAAAGTTTGTCAATTTAAGAAAAATCTCACCTAATGGTCTAAATGTTTTTTTGTGAAATCCAGTGTAAATCCAGGTCAGCTGTTAGAGGAGGGAAGCAGGTGGCTGAAGGAAAGGCAACATTAGAGGTGGTTGTGGAAGTGGATCCAGGGCAAATGGAAGGATGGAGGACCCTGGAGACCCAGGGGGAGATAGAGAGCATGAAAATAGAGGGGCATTCACCCTGCATGCATGTTTATCTCCAGCAGGCTTCAGGGTAGAAGTGAAAAAGGCAGTTAATAGCATTTATTTAACCTCTAAATATTTAAAAATGCTTTATTTTCTTATTCCATTTCCTCATTCCTACCTTTGTTTCTTCCATCTTTCCTTCCATAGTTCTTTCCTTTCCTCTTATTTCCCCCTTATTTTCTCTTCTTTTTCCTTTCCTTATTCCCTGCCGTTTTTGTCTTTTCTCACTCTTTCTTTCTCTTTTTTTTCTTTCCTTCTGTCTTTTGTCCCTTCCCCTTTTCACCCCTTTTGCAATGAGAAGGTACTGTAATAAATGCATTATAACTTTTGCATGTCCTTACAATATACAAAAAAAAATAACACAAGTATTGGCAATGGACTACTGATTGGGATGTGATTAAAGCCTCCACAATACCACGTGATGTAATAGAAGCATCTCTCTCTGTTCCTGGCAGTTATTGCACAAATGCACTTATATTTTCAGGAAATATTCTGATGAAGCTATCATATTAATTGTGCCATTATTTCCTTCATCAACCCACCTACTTGAATTAGTAAATGGAAATGTTAATTTCAAGAGAAAGCTCTAATCATGTAAGAGGCTTACATGAAAGAATATTAATGATTTTATTTAAAGTAGAATCTGAACTATTTTTAGTTCAGTTCCAGTCTGAGGTCTTTGACTCATATGAAAATTCAAGGATAAATTTTCGTCTTCATTTATGTTTTTTCATAAGCTGTCTCATCTCACTGAATATGTGAAGTCAGCTGATTTAATTTTAATTTTCGCTTTCTGTGCTAGTCAGATTTACAGAATGGCCCTCTACGATTTCCTGCCCTAAATTCTGGACTATGATTTTAAAATATCATCAGATGGTTATGCTTTTTACATGGGAATACACATTTTTTAGGAGACTTTGAGTTAAAGGAACATTATCTTAGTAGGTTCAATCTAATTATAAGCCATTTAAAAACAGTATTTTCTCTAATAGATAGCAATAAGGAAAACACAGGTTTTCCAAATATGATTAGGATTGATGCACTGCCCTGGCTTTGAACATGGTGGCAGCCACATAGAAAAGCCCTGGAAACAGTTTCAAGGAGCTCAGAGTAACCCTTGGCTGACAGCAAGGAAGAGACCTTCATTCTACAACTATAAGGAACTGGACTCTAAGAATCCAGTCTGCCTAGACTTCTGACTTAACAGGATGTTGAACTAATAAATGGGTTTTGTTTTAAGCTGCTCTGTTTGTGTTAATTGGTTAGGGTAGCAAAGAAAACCAGTACAGGTTTCTTTTGAACTCTTGTGTATTAGCTTATGTCTACCACTATTTTCAAAGATACAAAAGAAAAGCCAATGCTGATACAAATTCATCTAAAAAAAACTTATTTAATATTTGACAAATAAATCAAATAATTGTCCTATTAATCAATCTTTCTGCCTTTCCATAGTCTAATTTTATTAGAAAAGATTTACTGAGTAACAAAGAATAGTATTTTGGTTGGATAAATTCATATATTTAATAAATCATGCACTTCATAAATTTAGTGAAAGCAATCAATACTTATTAAGCAACTACTATGAAAAACACTAAACTAGGTCTCAATGAGATGTTAAACAATTTTAAAAAGACTAGTATTTGAGGATGGCATAGGTAAGGTTTATTCTAAGAGAAGCTTATTTCTAACTTTTTCTAATGGTGGCTGGTTGATTTTTCAAAATTGGACTTCCCTGATTAAACCCATCAGTAGCTTCCCATTAGATTAAGGATGACATCCAAATTGCTTAAAATAGAAAATGTGGAATGGGCTTCCCCTGGATTATTTTTCCAGTATTCTCTTTGCATTTTTTTTTTTTTCCTTCCACAGTCTATGTTCCAGAGAGGCTAAGCTACTTTCTGTTCCTATACAATAGGTTTCCTCCATCACATCTCATTATTTACCTGTACTGTTCAATCTCCTTGAATGTTCTTCCTCTTACCTCGATTTGTCTGGCTAATTCCTCTATCAAATCTTAGTTTATATAGAACGCCTATGGTTTAGCCTTCCCTAACACCAACATCTGAATTAGAGGCTCTCATAATGTGATGTATTGAGGATCTGATTCTTCCCTTTTCAAACTACTCATCTCAATGTAATAAAGTAGTAATTGTAACTTGACTGCCTATATTATGCAGAAAATTGTAAGTCACTTGTAAACTTATTTTAAGGTCTACTTTTCTAGCATCTAGTGGTCAGAGCTAATGATACTTAAGCAGATGTTAAAAAGTAAGTAGATTTTTGTGTAAATGAGGTGAGATTGAAGCATAAGTAGGAATTATCCAACTGAAGAATAGGAAGGATGGCTTTTCAAGTGAAAAAGACATCTATGTAGATAAGAAAGAGTGTGGTGTATAAACCACAATGAGAAAGGGAGAAAATGATACAGTAAATGAGACAAATTATTACAAACCAAGAATGTGAGAGATATTATGGAGTGTCCTGTATGATTCTTGTAAATTCTGTTAGTTTGAAGTTACTTTATACTACAATTAAAAAATTGCTTGGAAAAAAAATTGTTTGGAACTTAACATGAAATTAGAACTAAATAACAAAAAGTAAAGAAAAAGACCCTAGATCTTTGACTTTGTAATGTTAGTTACCTAATACAGGTTTTAAGAAATTATTCTTTTCAAGTTCTTTATCAAGAGCTCATTTACATTCACTTCTTTTCCTTTTATGGTTTGAAAATTCTAGATCTTTATATTATCTCATAAAGTCTTCTATCCAGGGGCACCAGGGTGGCTCAGTCATCTGCTTTCAGCTCAGGTCATGATCCCAGGGTCCTGCTGATCAGCCCTGCATCTGGCTCCGTGCTCTGAGGGAAGCCTGCTTCTCCCTCTCCCACTCCCCCTGCTTGGGTTCCCTCTCTTGCTGTGTCTCTCTCTGTCAAATAAATAAATAAAATATTTAAAAAAATAAAGTCTTCCACCCAGATGTGGATGTTATCAGCATTTAATGCAGATTTTGTGATTGGTTATTCTATAGAACACTGGTAATACAAAAACAGGCAGTACTTAGGTGGAGGAACAAGATGGCAGAGGAGTAGGAGACCTAAATTTCGTCTGCTCCCAGGAATTCAGCTGGATAGGGATCAAACCATTCTGAACACCTACAAACTCAACAGGAGAGCGAAGAAAAGAATAACAGCAACTCTCTGAAAAGAAAAGCGACCACTTTCTGGAAGGTAGGACGTGTGGAGAAGTGAATCGAAGGCAATATTCGGGAGGATAGACGGTGGGGGAGGGGGCCTCCGTCGGCTGCTTCTGGCAAGTGATAGAGCCTTGGAGCACAAAATCGGAACTTTTATTAGTCAGCTCTGCTGAGGGACGTCACTCCACTGGCTAAATGGGGGGTGGCACCCTCGTGGGACAGTGTGGTCTCAGGACCCTCAGGGTCACAGAAAGACCAGGGGTGCCTGAGTGCGGCAGAGCTCCCAGGTATAGGAGCAGGGAAGCCAGCTGCAGAGATGGAGCTGAGGAGCGGGCTCTCAGCTTGGGGTTGCCATAAACCATGATCCACGGCACAGTCGGGCCACTGCTCCTCCAGCTGGGACCCAACAAGCGGCAGATCCGGGGAGACTCCCCTTCTTCCCCCAGGAGGAGCGGCACAGGAGTGCACTGCAGATATCTGCTGGGTTTGGAGACTCCACACGGGGTTGGGTGCCAGAGATAGAAATGCTCAGTCACAGGCTGGGTGAGCACGGAGTGTGGCCAGAGACCGGGGAGATGGGAGTGACTGACGGCTTTTCTCTGGGGGCTCACTGAGGAGTGGGATCCCGAGTTCTCGGCTGCTCCAGGGTGGAGGTTGGGAGGCTGCCATTTTCGGCCTCCAAAGCTGTACAGAAAGCTTGCAGGGAACAAAAGCTCCCGAGAGCAAACCTGAATGGATTACTTAGCCCAGACCCAGCAAGGGCGGGGCAATTCCGCCTCCAGCAAAGACATTTGGGAACCATGGCAACAGGCCCCTCCCCCAGAGATCAGCAAGAACAGCCAGCCAAGACCAAGTTTACTGATCAATGAGAACGACAGAACTCCAGTGCTAGGGGAATGATGCACATTGAATCCATGGCTTTTTTACCATGATTCTTTAGTCTTTCAAAGGTAATTTTTTTAATTTTCTTCTTTTTTATTTTTTCTTTTTCCCTTTAAAACGAAAATCGTATCAATCCCTTTTTTAAAAATCTTTTTTATTTTTCATTTTTTGAGTCATATTCTATCCCTTCATTGAAGTTAACCTTATTTATGGTACATATATATACCGTATATATATGTGTATATATACGGTATATATATATATATACTATATATATATATATATATAAGTTGTTCTCTCTTTAAAATTTTGGGATACAGTTTCTTCTAACAGACCAAAATATACCCTAAATCTCTACTGTATGGCTTTGTTCTAGTCTCCTGCCTGATCAAAATCTCTCCTTTTTTTTTTAATTCTCTTCTTTCTTTTTTTAAGCAACTTATCTATTCCTCTTATAAAATCTTTTATAATTTTCATCTTTACAATCATATTCCATCCCTTCATCATATTTACCCTTATTTTTATACATATATAAGCTTTTCTTTCTTTAAAACTTTGGGAGGAACTTTCTTCTAACAGACAAAAATACACCCCAAAACTAGGGTGTGGCACTGATCTATTCACCAGCCTGATCATATTTGATCATATACTTTTTTTAATATTTTTTCCTTTCATTCCCTTCCCCCTCCCCCCGGTTTCAGGTCTCTTCTGATTTGTTTAGTGTTTATTTTTCTGGGGTCATTGTTAACCCATTAGCATTTTGTTCTCACAATCGTCTATTGTCCTCTGGACAAAATGAAAAGACGGAAAAAAAATCACCTCAAAAAAAAGAATAAGAGGCAGTACTGACTGCCAGGGACCTAATCAATATGGACATTAGTAAGATGTCAGAACTAGAGTTCAGAATGACAATTTTAAAGATACTAGCTGGGCTTGAAAAAAGCCTGGAAAATATTAGAGAAACCCTTTCAGGAGAAATAAAAGAACTAAAATCTAACCAAGTCAAAATCAAAAAGGCTATAATGAGGTGCAATCAAAAATGGAGGCTCTAACTGCTAGGATAAATGAGGCAGAAGAGAGAATCAGTAATATAGAAGACCAAATGATGGAAAATAAAGAAGCTGAGAAAAAGAGAGATAAACAACCCCTGGATCACGAGGGCAGAATTCAAGAAATAAGTGATACCATAAGATAAAACAATTTTAGAATAATTGGGATCCCAGAAGAAGAAGAAAGACAGGGGCAGATGGTATATTGGAGCAAATTGTAGCACAGAACATCCCTAATTTGGGGAAGGAAACAGGCATCAAAATCCAGGAGGCACAGAGAACCCCCTCAAAAATCAATAAAAATAAGTCAACACCCTGACATCTAATAGTAAAATCTTAGAGACAACAAGAAAATTCTGAAAGCACCTTGGGACAAAAGGTCTGTAACAACAATGGTAGAAACATTAAATTGGCAACAGACCTATCCACAGAGACCTAGCAGGCCAGAAAGGACTGGCATGATATATTCAGAGCACTAAATGAGAAAAATATGCAGCCAAGAATACTATATCCAGTTAGGCTGTCATTGAAAATAGAAGGAGAGATAAAAAGCTGCCAGGACAAACAAAAACTAACAGAATTTGCAAACACATAACCAGCCCTACAAGAAATATTGAAAGGGGTCCTCTAAGCAAAGAGAGAGCCTAAAAGCAACATAGACCAGAAAGGAACACAGACAATATACAGTAACACTCACCTTACAGGCAATACAATGGCACTAAATTTATATCTTTCAATAGTTATCCTGAATGCAAATGGGCTAAATGTCCCAATCAAAAGACACAAGCTATCAGATTGGATAAAAAAACAAGACCCATCGATAGGCTGTCTGCAAGAGACTAATTTTAGACCCAAAGACACCTCCAGATTGAAAGTGAGGGGGTGGAAAACCATTTACCATGCTAATGGACACCAAAAGAAAGCTGGGGTGGCAATCCTTATAACAGATAAATTAGATTTTAAACCAAAGACTGTAATAAGAGATGAGGAAGGACACTATATCCTACTTAAAGGGTCTATCCAACAAGAAGATCTAACAATTGTAAATATCTATGCCCCTAACATGGGAGCAGCCAATTATTTAAGCCAATTAATAACAAAAGCAAAGAAACACATCGACAACAATACAATAATAGTGGGGGACTTTAACAGCCCCCTCACTGAAATGGACAGATCGTCTAAGCAAAAGATCAACAAGGAAATAAAGACTTTAAATGACACACTGGACCAAATGGACTTCACAGATATATTCAGAACATTCCATCTCAAAGCAACACAACACACATTCTTCTCTAGTGCCCATGGAACATTCTCCAGAATAGATCACATCCTAGGTCACAAATCAGGTCTTAAATGCTACCAAAAGATTGGGATCATTCCCTGCATATTTTCGGACCACAATGTTTTGAAACTAGAACTCAATCACAAAAGGAAAGTCAGAAAGAACTCAAATACATGGAGGCTAAAGAGCATCCTACTGAAGAATGAATGGGTCAACCAGGAAATAAAAGAAGATTTAAAAAATTCATGGAAAAAAATGAAAATGAAAACAGCAGTTCAAAATCTTTGGGATGCAGCAAAGTTAGTCCTAAGAGGAACGTATATAGCAATACAAGCTTTTCTCAAGTAACAAGACAGGTCTCAAATACACAACCTAACCCTACACCTGAAGGAGCTGGAGAAAGAACAGCAAATAAAGCCTAAGCCCAGCAGGAGAAGAGAAATAATAAAGATCAGAGCAGAAATCAATGGAATAGAAACCAAAAGAACAGTAGAACAGATCAAAGAAACTAGGAACTGGTTCTTTGAAAGAATGAACAAGATTAATAAACCCCTGGCCAGATTTATCAAAAAGAAAAGAGAAATGACACAAATAAATAAAATCATGAATGAAAGAGATCACAACCAACACCAAAGAAATACAAACAATTATAAGAACATATTATGAGCAACTCTATGCCAGCAATTTAGATAATCTGGAAGAAATGGATGCATTCCTAGAGATGTATCAACTACCAAAACTGAACCAGGAAGAAATAGAAAACCTGAACAGACCTATAACCACTAAGGAAATTGAAGCAGTCATCAAATACCTCCCAACAAACAAGAGCCCATGGCTAGATGGCTTCCCAGGGGAATTCTACCAAACATTTAAAGAAGAATTAATACCTATTTTTTCTGAAACTGTTCCAAAAAATAGAAATGAAAGGAAAACTTCCAAACTCATTTTATGAGGCCAGCATTACCTTGATGCCAAAACCAGACAAAGACCCCATCAAAAAGGAGAATTACAGGGCGCCTGAGTGGCTCAGTTGGTTAAGTGACTGCCTTCGGCTCAGGTCATGATCCTGGGGTCCCGGGATCGAGTCCCGCATCGGGCTCCCTGCTCAGCAGGGAGTCTGCTTCGTCCTCTGACCCTATCCCCTCTCATGCTCTCTATCTCATTCTCTCTCTCAAATAAATAATAAAAAAAATAAAATCTTAAAAAAAAAAAAAGGAGAATTATAGACCAATATCCTTGATGAACATGGATGCAAAAATTCTCACCAAAATACCAGCCAATAGGATCCAAAAGTACATTAAAAGGATTATTCACAATGACCAAGTGGGGTTTATTCCTGGGCTGTAAGGTTGGTTCAACATCTGCAAATCATTAAATGTGATACAATACATTAATAAAAGAAAGAACAAGAACCATGTGATCCTACAATAGATGCAGAAAATGCATTTGACAAAGTACAGCATCCTTTCTTGTCAAAATCCTCAGAGTATAAGGATAGAGGGTTCATACCTCAATATCATAAAAGCCATCTGTGAAAAATCCACAGAGAATATCATTCTCAAGGGGAAAACACTGAGAGCTTTCCCCCTAAGGTCAAGAACATGGCAGGGATGTCCACTATCACCACTGCTATTCAACAGAGTATTAGAAGTCCTAGCCACAGCAATCAGACAACAAAAAGAAATAAAAGGCATCTGAATAGGCAAAGAAGTCAAACTCTCACTCTTTGCAGATGATAAGATACTTTATATGGAAAACCCAAAAGACTCCACCCCAAAACTGCTAGAACTCATACAGGAATTCAGTAAAGTGGCAGGATATAAAATCAATGCACAGAAATCAGTGGCATTCCTATACACCATCAACAAGACAGAAGAAAGAGAAATTAAGGAGTTGATTCAATTTACAACTGCACCCAAAACCATAAGATAGCTAGGAATAAATCCAACCAAAAAGAATCTGTACTCAGACAAGTATAAAATGCTCATGAAAGAAATTGAGGAAGACACAAGAAATGGAAAAAACTTCCATGCTCATGGATTGGAAGAACAAATACTGTGAAGATGTCAATGCTACCTAGAGCTATCTACACATTTAATGCAATCCCTATCAAAACACCATCCACTTTTCTCAAAGAAATGGAACAAATAATCCTAAATTTTGTATGAAACCAGAAAAGACCCCGAATAGCCGAAGGAAAGTTGAAAAAGCAAAGCAAAGCTGGTGGCATCACAATTCCAGACTTCCAGCTCTATTACAAAGCTGTCATCATCAAGACAGTATGGTACTGGCCAAAAATAGACACATAGATCAATGGAACAGAATAGAGAGCCCGGAAATGGACCCACAACCCTATGGTCAACTAATCTTTGACAAAGCAGGAAAGAATGTCCAATGGAAAAAAGACAGTCTCTTCAACAAATGGTGTTGGGAAAATTGGACAGCCACATGCAGAAGAATGAAACTGTACCATTTCCTTACACCACACACAAAAATAGACTCAAAATGGTTGAAAGACTTCAATGTGAGACAGGGGTCCATCAAAATCCTAAAGGAGAACACAGGCAGCAACCTCTTTGACCTCAACTGCAGCAACTTCTTCCTAGAAACATTGCCAAAGGCAAAGGAAGCAAGGACAAAAATGAACTATTGGGACTTCATCAAGATAAAAAGCTTTTGCACAGCAAAAGAAATAGTCAACAAACCCAAAAGACAACAGACAGAATGGGAGAAGATATTTGCAAATGACATATCAGATAAAGGGCTAGTATCCAAAGTCTATAAAGAACTCATCAAACTCAACACCCAAAGAACAAATAATCCAATCAAGAAATGGACAGAAGACATGAACAGACAATTTTCCAAAGAAGACATCCAAATGGCCAACAGACACATGAAAAAGTGCTCAACATCGCTCAGCATCAGGGAAATGCAAATCAAAACCTCAATGAGATACCACCTCACACCAGTCAGAATGACTAAAATTAACAAGTCAGGAAACGACAGATGTTGGTGGGGATGTGGAGAAAGGGGAACCCTCCTACACTGTTGGTGGGAATGCAAGCTGGTGCAGCCATTCAGGAAAACAGTATGGAGGTTCCTCAAAAGTAGAAAATAGGTCTACCATACGACCCAGCAATTGCACTACTGGGTATTTACCCCAAAGATACATAAGTAGGGATCCGAAGGGGTACGTGCCCCCCAATGTTTATAGCCACAATGTCCACAATAGCCAAACTGTGGAAAGAGCCAAGATGTCCATTGACAGATGAATGGATAAAGAAGAGGTGGTATATATATATACAATGGAATATTATGCAGCCATCAAAAGGAATGAAATCTTTCCATTTCCAATGACATGGATGGAACTGGAGGGTATTATGTTGAGCAAAATAAGTCAATCAGAGAAAGGCGTGTATCATATGATCTCATTGATATGAGGAATTCTTAATCTCAGGAAACAAACTGAGGGTTGCTGGAGTGGAGGGGGTGGGAGGGATGGGGTGGCTGGGTGATAGACATTGGGGAGGGTATGTGCTATGGTGAGTGTTGTGAATTGAGTGAGACTGTGGAATCTCAGACCTGTACCTCTGAAACAAATAATAGATTATATGTTAAAAAAAGAAGATAGTAAGAAGCTAAAATGAAGGGGGGAAAATCGGAGGTGGAGATGAACCGTGAGAGACAATGGACTCTGAGAAAAAAACTGAGGGTTCTAGAGGGGTGGTTAGCCTAGTGTAGGGTATTAACAAGGTCGCATATTGAATGGAGCACTGGGTATTATACACAAACAATGAATCATGGAACACTACATCAAAAACTAATGATGTAATGTATGGTGATTAACGTAACATAATAAAATTAAAAAAAAAAAGAAAAAGAAACATTGATGCAATGAAATAGAACATGTTAATCCCTTCTCTGTATGCTATTGCACTGGAATAGCCCTTGTCCCTTCTTTAAAATTTTTCCCTCATTTTTTTTTTTTTTTTTTTATTCTTGTGATATGCTGCAGCAGTGTATGTCCTAGGACTGGAGTCTTAAAAAACTATAAATACTGCTCCCTACCTCGCTTTCCCCAGAGTGCAAAGGATCATGCTGAAATGAGTAGTGATGCCTAAAATATATCGAATGTTATGATGCCTAAGGGACATATGGTAAAAAAAAACGTAGGATATTTTAAAGAAACTAAGAGTTGGAAAAAGATCAATAGTAAATGACACTGAGTTATAACACATCGAAGAAACATAATACAAAATGTCAAAGTACTCAACTAGAAGGATTTTATTCTACTACAGTCAACAAATATTTTTTGTGCACATAGGAACAAGAAATTGTTTTCTATTACAAATAAAGTCTTGCATAAAATATAAAAAAAAAGAAAAAAAACAGGCAGTATTTATAAAATCACAGCTATGCTATACCTTGGTTTCCTAATTTCTTTTTTTTTTTCTTTTCAAGTGATATTAGTGTCTTCAACTTACTCTCCCTAACAAAATAATTTTAAGTAAAGAATCTCAATAGTACTAAACCCTCAGCAAATAAATAGATTCCCCAAAGTACAATAGTAGTTATGGAAATGGATTTATCTTTTGCTAAGATTTATCAGGTCCAATAAGAACATTTTGAAAATGTGTAGTTGGAAGAGCAGAAGATTTGATGGAGACTTGAATGTGTTTTATTTTTACTAATGACAGTGGATGAAAAGCGTCTATGGAGGGAATCTTACATATTCAAAATTAAGAGATGAATCAGATCTAGAACATTGCATTTAATATCAGATATTCAAAAACATGTTAAGTTAGCTTACTGTTTTTTAAACTTCTGATATGATCAGAGAATGATTTCATATGCTATTGTTTTAAATGATACAACAGACTATAAAATATACTGACTCAAATACATTCATTTTTATTTCTTTAGAACTTGGAAGGAGAGTAAAAAACAGACCTTTGTGATCTGCCTAATTAAATGCCATCTTTTGGGGCGCCTGGGTGGCTCAGTTGGTTAAGCGACTGCCTTCAGCTCGGGTCATGATCTTGGAGTCCCGGGATCGAGTCCTGTGTCGGGCTCCCTGCTCGGCAGGGAGTCTGCTTCTCCCACTGACCCTCCTCCCTCTCATGTTCTCTGTATCTCATTCTCTCTGTCTCAAATAAATAAATAAAATCTTTAAATGCCATCTTTTTAGAAAAACAGATTTAAGTAATTCAGTATACTGGCACAGTGATATTATCTTGATATTTAGTAGGGCATGTTGCTTTTAGAAATCTTATTTCATGGGAAAAAAAGGAAAATATTTTTCAAAAATTTCAAAGCTCTGGTTATGTTCTTTTCATTTTGCAAGCAAGGTATTTTTCAATGTGTAATTCTTCATAGAAAAATAAATTTAGTTAATTTTTATCTGTGTTTATACACCTGTATTATTGGTTTATGTAAAATATTTATAAACATTCTTGGAAAAGCTTTGCAGATATTTGATATCAAGAACAGATTTATAAATTTGTTTATTATTTTCTGTTAAGGTACTCAAATCTTTAAAAGCTAGAAGACATAATTTGTGCTTGGTGAGAGTGATTGTTATTCTTTAATTTACTATCATGGTTTAATGATCATATGTCTAATTTTGCTTCTTTTCCTTGGCAAAGTAAAAATTGGTACAACATATATTCAGTGGCCCATTAATTATCCATTTCAACTTTATCATTTTTGTTATTTATTCATCAAAATTGCTCCATGCTAAGGGATATAATGCCTTTTTTTATATCAATGTTATCAATTATATATTTATAATACTTTTATAGAGTAAATACTAAAATTGCTTTGTGAAGGCAATGGTAAAACCAAATTTTTTGTAGCTCCTTTAAAAGAAATTGGGCCAAGAAGTAGAACAGGAATACCTCTCTTCCCTTGATAACCTCAGCCCACTTGTCACAGCTGGTGATGTGTCTCTTATCCCTAGGGCAGATAAACTATGTCTTTTACAGTAAAGACAGGACTGATTGAGTAGTTTTATGTGGTGTCTGTCTTACCAGTTACCTCTTGGCAAGATGGAGCTAGAATTAATTCCTTATAAAAAAAAAAAAAAGATGACCTGTAAATAATGCAAATGTCCATTTATCACAAAATTAATTTCTAAGATTGTTAGGATGGGAAGAATGTGTTAGACTATCGAATTGATGTTTTCAATTTGACTCATTTAGCATCTTTCAGAAATGGCACAATAATTTTTGAAAAAAATGGAAGATATACAAACTTTATATCAAAAGAGATTTTCTTAAAGTAGGTATTTTTAAAGATACTCCAGAAGTTGGCTCAATGTGTTCTCTTCAACTGAAGTCTTCTTTATTTCATTGTTGGGAAAAAGGTTTTAGATGCATTTGCCAGTCTGACCGCACTGAAAAGTTCTCCCTGATTCTCATTACACTACAATACAATATCATTATCACTATCAAAGGCCGCTGAGAGATTCAGGAGCAAGAGAAACTCATGCAGTTATGTAATTAAAAGGCTGATCTTTGGATGGATAGCAGAGCTACCTTTTTTTATCTTCCATAAAATTACTAAGAAAGGTAATATGTAAAAACATCCAAAATGGACAAGTTTTCATAAAGGAGAAAAAAACCCTGTGTTATAAAAAACACAGATTAAAAAATTTTACGAAGTTCTACAATATATTACTTGACTTTGAGACAATATTAGAAATGGAGGAATTCAAAATTTCTAAATCAGAGTTAGATTGCACCAGCAAACATTTTTATTTAAATGATTTTCTTAATTATCTTTACACACATGGAACAATTAACATATTTTATGATATGTCACTGTAATTGCTAACATCGATCACTTGGCTGAGATAGTGATTTTCAAGTTTCCCTACTATAAAGTTACTCTGTTTACTGTTTTGTATATTGCACTCTTCATAAAGAAGTCACTATGTGCAGCCCACAATTAAAGAGTGGAGGGTTATACATCACCTCTTTGAAGAGGTAGTATTTACACAAGTTATTTGGAATTCTTCTATTATTCTGGAAAAAAAAAGAGACATTTGTCTATTTTTCCCATTTATTAACTCATTTAATCATTTATTTATACCAGTATGAATTCATTTGTTTTACAAATAATAATTTTTGGATTATGATCCAATATTATTTAATTAATTTTTTTGTTCAAATTATTCTAGCATTGACCATTGGTAGCTGTTTCAGTTGGCTCATATGTCCTTTTGACATACCCCCATTATTGTCTTTCTTGTTTGATTTGTTTTTTGTTTATCTGTTTGTTGTGTGCTTTCTTACTTTCAGGTATCATAAGATGCTCTAGGCTCATTTTGTACACTTCCTGACCAATCCCAGAATCAGCTACTTCTCTAAGGATCCCCGGTTCCTTTATTGTCAAATGGTTTAGAAAATACGATCAGGCACTAGGTTTGCTCATTGCTACTGAGATGCTTTTACTGCTGGGCCCTCTGAGCTGACAGAACAAGAAAATATAGGTGTACATATACATGTGTGTCTATATTAAACTGTATATACACATATCTATAAAGATGTTTATATTTAAGCATTTGCATCTATATTACGCTAAACATAAGTTCATACTGTTCTCCAACTCTGATCTATTACTACATGGGTTATTTTAGACTTCTCTCTTGCCTTGTACGTAACCTACCCCTCCAGTATAAAGAAACTTGACTCCCACCATCCACCATCTATTTATTTGTTTGATCCCAAGATACATATGTAGTTGTTTCAAAATTATTAACTTGTATATTCTTGGTCCCAACTTTATCAACAACCAGTGAAAGTGTTTGTGTACAATTCTTGCTTTTAGTATAACAGACTCCAATCATTTCCACAATGGCTACTCTTCCACTTATACCTGCCAGAGCCACGAGGAGACCTTTTTCAGATGTTCATTGTGAGAACTTGATGGGTTCCCAGAGGCAATGTCCATGAAAATGTGGAGACTCGAAAGGTTTTCTTATTACCATGCCAGTCTACACTCAGTCGCCAGCAATTCCTTCATATTTCCATTTAAGTTTCCCACCAATTAAACAGCTCCTGTGTCTTCTGCTCTAGACAAGCAGATCTGAATTAGTGTATCTCCCTGAATATACCTGTATCTCCAGATTCCAGGTTTGTTTTGTTTTTGTTTATGTTTTTGTTTTTGTTTTGGTAGCTTTTTATGGTTGTAAGGACCAGAGTGATGAGGTCTATGTTCTCCATGTTAGAGCTGAAACTGGCAATTAAAAGGCATACTTTTTATATGAAAGTCAGAAAGCTGAGGAAGGAGTAATTATTCCTCCTAGATACAGCACTGATGAATTAAAGTTACTTATAGTATCATTTTTATGCTATAGAAACTTTAAAAAATGATAACTTTGATTACAGTGATTTGTTTCTTGAATACTCCCGAGGTTTACTGATTGGATTTTTGATCATTCTGGGATGTTTCCATAGAGTATGCTTGATTTTTGTATTTATAAATCTATTTACATTGATGTTCTTATGATCTTGTCACAACTGACTTCCTGCATGATATCCGTATTTTCTTGACATAATATGTGCCGCATTCACACATCTCATTTTTTTCTGTATTTTCCTTCTGAATGTTTCTTGGAGAAATAGGTGGTAAATGAAACTTCTCACTTCCCAGTTTTCACCTCCTCAAGGGTAGTGAATTGTTATCTTCTCAGACAACAGTTTCACTGACAGAGAGAGGTTTCTTTCTCTCTCTTAATTACTTACGTCTTTTCAAATTCCCAGGCAATATGGTTTCTAAAGCATGGTCCCCAAACTAGGCCACTTAAGTTCTTAATATAGAAACAGCTTCAGAAGAGTCTTTTTTAACCTTTCACTGCATCTCTTAATTCAGTTTGATTAAAAAAAAAAAAGTTTTAGTAGATTGCCCCTCCTCAAGAAGCTGCTCTGAACTGACCAGTGTCTCTTCAGGCCAACTGTCAGTTAGGAAGTATGGAGAAGTTGAGAGAAGTCAGCCCCTGCCCTGAAGATCTTATGAAATAAAGAACAGGCTTTTCCCCAGAAGCCTTTCTTTAGTCTTAATTCCCACCATCATGTAGAAATCAACATAAATCGTACACAAGTCAACTTATTTTACTGAAGTTCCAGAGAATAAAAGAAAATCATTTTGCTAATGAATAAATAAGTAAATAAAAGCGTTAGGAACTGCAATCATGTTGTTTCAGATCCTGGTAATCAAGACATGAGTAAGATCATATCAGTTGCAAGATTACATCACTGGTTCAGCAAAAGACCTAGAAGTTGGAAACTGATAGCAACTGACTACTATCATGGAAGCATAAACACAATGACTCTCTGGTCTCTCGCTAACTCAATAGCATATGTTCTATGCAATTAACATAGATTTAATTACATAATTATATTATCTAGAGAAAGAAGTTGAGGTCAAAGGACATTCAAGGTACCATGGTCACCTGGGATAACAGCCAGGTATATACTAACCTTTTATCTGAAATTCAATTTTGGAGCCATGGCTGTGGTAGATTTTCAAGATCTTGTTCTCATTCAATGTACTAGGAATACATTATGTGAACAAGTTAAAATATGTAAACAAAAAGAACTGAATTTTTAAAATCTAGAAGTGCAACATTTTTTGATACACCAACAGAGACTAAAAATTAAAGAAATCGAAGGTAGAAAACACCGTTAAAATGGGCGTTTCTTATATTCTATCAATTCATATCAACTCAACTAATGAGCACTGGGTGTTGTATGTAAGGGATGAATCACTAAATTCTACTCCTGAAACCAATATTACCCTATATGGTAACTGGAATTTAAATAAAAACTTGAAAAAAATAAAAAAATAAGATAATAAAAGACCCACATGTTTCTGATTATGCTGTAAACATGTACATTGTTCACATGCTTCCTCATTTTTTCTTGTTTTTTATTTCTTTCAGTTTGTTTTAAATCTACTTCACATATATATTAAAGGAAGGAGATATGGGACACCTGGGTGGCTCAGATGGTTGAGCATCTGCCTTTGGCTAGAGTCATGATCTGAGGGTCCTGGGATCAAGCTCTAAGTCAGGCTTCCTGCTCAGCAGGGAGTCTGCTTGTCCCTCTCTCTCCACCCCTCCAACCCCCACTTATGCTCTCTCTCTCGCTCTCAAAGCCCCACCTGCTTCTCCCTCTCCCTCTACTGCTTCCTCTGCTTGTGCTCTCTCACTCTCTCTCTGTCAGATAAATAGATAAAACCTTAAAAAAAAGGTTTGTTTGTTTTTTTTAAAGAAAAAGAAAGAAAGAAAGGAAGGAGATAGGACTATTTCCTCTAGAAATTTTCTTCTAAGCAATTTAATCTGACTACCCATCAGTAAATCTTAAACCCAAACCCTCACATCCCTGTTTCTTCATATTATACACAGAAATTACTAATATCTTTCACCTCCAGAAAATACTTATATTTTTTGGAGTGGGAGAGGGAGAAGCAGGCTTCCCACTGAGCAGGAAGCCCAATGCGGGGCTCGATCTCAGGATCCTGGGATCATGACCTGAGCCGAAGGCTGACGCTAACTGACTGAGCCACCCAGGCACCCCAACAGAAGTTTCAAAGTACAAAAATACATGATCAATCCTGATCACTGCTCTGTACTCCAAACCTATATTTCCAATTCCCACTGCAACATTTGTTCTACAAGTTAGCGTGCTTAAACTTTTATCACTTTGTGTGGCTAAGAGGAAGGATAAAAACCTTAGTAACATCTATTTTAACATTATTCTGAACTTAGGCATTGTGGATTCTTGAGTCTGTTATCTTGGATTCAACATTTTAGCCAGTCTCCCGATGGACATAATAAGAAAAATAATGCCTGAATGAGTGTGAAATAGTTGTTTCAACTAATGTGTATCAACCTTCTTTGTTAACTGAAACACATAATACAAGTAAATATTAGACTACATAATTAAAGCAACAAGCACATCCATGTAAGGGGCAAATGCTAGGGATTTTATAATTAATACTATTTGCCACTTAAAAAAAAAGTAATTCTTTCATAATTGACTATGACAATAAATTAAATTTGTTCAACTATTAAAACATTTTAAGTCTAAAATTCAAATTCCATTTCACGTATAAATACTGCCTTTTCTTTTGTCTGTACTTTTATACCTGTTTAAGATATACTCTATATGAGCAGAAAATTTACTATTAAAGAATACCACATATAAACATACATATTTATGAATTTTGTTTCCTAGGTCACTTCAGTTTGTTACTGATAAAACAAATCTCTACAACTCTCAGCCATACAAATGAATATAGCTGAGGAGATTTGAAGCTGAATTTAAATCTACCTCATGTAATTCCAACAGAATTTCTTTTTTTTTTTTTTTTTTTAAGATTTTATTTATTTATTTGACAGAGAAAGACACAGCGAGAGAGGGAATACAAGCAGGGGGAGTGGGAGAGGGAGAAGCAGACTCCCTGCAGAGCCGGGAGCCCGATGCAGGACTCGATCCAGGGACTCCAGGATCATGACCTGAGCCGAAGGCAGTCGCTTAACCAACTGAGCCACCCAGGCGCCCTCCAACAGAATTTCTAAGCCAATTTAGTTTTGATTAGATAATACTTACTCTTGGTGACAAATGTTGAATATATAAGAAACTAAATTGAGCTTTAAAAATGCTGATACAGGAAATCAATGGAAGTAAATATGGAACATAATCATGGCATTTTTAACGTTTCACTGTTTGGTGTTAATAGAATTTGGCTACATTTGTATATAGGCAGTAACTTTTGGGCACAAAGGTAGATACAGATTTTCATATAATCACAGGCTTAATGAAAAGAAAGTTTATGAATCCCAAGAGAAGTTAAGATTGGTTCATTCCAAAAGTTGTTTGACAACACTGGACTGAGATCAGAAGCAGTTATAATTTGTGTGCTTTCTTATGGTGTGCTGTATGATAAATAAAAGGTACTTCTCTGTATCTTCTGTGTTTACATCTATTTAAGTACTTATTTCACTGTATTGCAATAATTGCATGGTGTATATTGTACCCAATTGAGGTAAAGTTTTAATGAATTAAAGAAAGCTCAGCAAGAGGTGCCTGGGTGGCTCAGTCAGTTAAGCATCTGCCTTCAGCTCAGGTCATGATCCCAGGGTCCTGGGATCCAGTCCCGTGTTGGGCTCCCTGCTCAGCCAGGAGCCTGCTTCTCTCTCTCCCTGTCCCACCCCTCCACTCTGTTTGTGCACAGGTTCTTTCTCTATCAAATAAATAAATAAAATCTTAAAAAAAAAAAAGCTAGGCAAGACATATTTCCCCTACCTCCATTCCAAATATTAAACGAATACAGAAGAGGATTAGACTCACTGTTACTTTGCTTGGAACTCCTGTGTTCTTGGCATAACCAAGCTGACATAAATCTATTTATACATAGAGATTTTTATGGGCTGAGTCTGAATCACTGGTGGAGCTGTGTCAGAGCCATGTCAGAATGAGTCCACTGAAGAGTTTGACAATGATTTTCTAATTATTCACCCGGCATGAAAATAGGAAAATATACTTGACCAAATGGATTTTCCACTCTTGCTTTCCTAGAGTCAAACAAGAGGCAAAGGTGGAATTCCTTTTCTTAGAATAGGATTTTTTAAATTGTTTGTTTTCCTATTCAAAGAATTTTTATTTCTTGCTAATTCAAAGAATTTTTATTTCTTGCTAATTCTAATGTTGAGTAAAGGATAATTACTCTGAAAAAATTGAGGTAGGAGAAAAGCAGTAAGTGAGCATAGTACCTTTATTTGCATCCTATTATTTTGCATGCTAAAGAACAGATTCAGACCTAAACTTGTAATTACTCAGACTATAAATAAAAACTTGTTCCTCATTTGCTGAGACACATTGGATAAGAGCAGGAGAAGTTCCTGATAATCTATAACTCATTAAAAACTTTTTTTTTTAAGATTTTATTTATTTATTTGACAGAGAGAGACAACAGCGAGAGAGGGAACACAGGCAGGGGGAGTGAGAGAGGGAGAAGCAGGCTCCCCACAGAGCAGGGAGCCCGATGCAGGACTTGATCCCAGGACCCTGGGATCATGACCTGAGCCGAAGGCATATGCTTAACGACTGAGCCACCCAGGCGCCCCAAAAACTTGTTTTTTAAATAGCTGCTCATAATGTCCTTATGACAGGTAGATATTGCCAACATTTCTTTTTAATAGACCATTTACATTTTTTGTATCTGTAAATCCAAGGCACTGATTAATGATTAGTAAACAAAATGCACAATGAGTTGCTACTCTGCCAGAGATTGTTTTTCTGCTTTGCATAATGAATAGAACTCTTTCCTTGGAATTCTGGAAGTGAACTTTTAAAGATAAAGATAGTAAATGAAAATGCACACAGACACGCAGGGAAGTGTTGATGTGCAGATCATGTTAATAAGGATGAAATATGATCTTTAGTACAAAGACGGCTGATAGGCTCCAAGGAACTGTGTATGTTATAGGTCATTTCAGGTAGGCAAAAATAACTGAATATATATTATATATCCTGATAAGTGAATGGGATAAATCTCAAATACCTGCCAGCCAGCGTCTCCCTCCATTTTCTTCCAAGAGTGCGAAAGCATAGGAATAATATTACATCTTGTAAGGTGAATGGGACACAGTGGTCGGTTGTATTAGCTCAGCTTCCCTTCCATAGGAAGCACAATGATGTGCCAGTACTGACTTCCCCATGAATTTATTGACTTTCTGTTGTGAGCTAGATAAATGACTTTCAGCTGAGCAGATAAAAGAGCGACTCTTAATACCCAGGAACAAACACCGTTGAGCCAAGTAGTTTACACTTATTTTCCTAATTTTCTTTGTCTGCTACTTACTCCAAACTAAGAGCCACTGTCTCAGAAACTGCCAGGATCTGGATTCCTAAATGAACCCAGCTTCAGATGCCTATGGCTTCAAGGTACAAATTTTTAAGTATAAGGGTCGCAGTATAATGAAGAAATCCAAGTCATTTTGGAAAAGTACAACTGACAGTATGTTCTCTAATTGAATAGAGCTGACAAGGCATTTGGAAAGAATCGTTCAAAAATATTTAAATGGACTCTTAGGGCAATAATTAAGATTGAATTACATTAATGTGACTCCGTTTGTTGTGGTTTTTTTCAATTACAGAAAAATCCATTTACTGAACAAGATAGTTTTGGCTTTGCCAGCTTTATTTTGTGCAGCCTAGTCATTTTAATTGAGCATCTTGTGTCTACCCATGCATTTGTAAATGTTGCTAGTTCATCAATAGAAGGTGAATTCAATCTACATACTAAATCAGCTGAAGTTGAAGCTGCTGGTTGCAGGCATCAAGTAACTTATTAGGAATTCTTTGTATCACTTTGTTCTGTAATGGCTGTGTAGATCCATTCTTTATTATATTGACACATTGATGGTTGTGAAAGAAATTAAGAACTGAGTGGTAGTTAAGCACACATATTAGAATTAGAAAGAATACCAATGCATGATTTCAGAGATCCCAAAGGAGGAGGATAGTCAGATGACTGCCACATGGGGAAACACACGCTTCCATCGTGTCTGATTGCAATCACAGGTGCACTGCTGTGCCGTCATAACAACAGTTGCACTTAATTTTTCTTTGTTTCTGTTGAGCGTTTTTCCCTGTTTAAGAGATGTATTTAACTACAGTGCCTGATTTTTCCTATTTGAAATTCAGATGAAATAGGGATGGATCCTCAACTACTAAAGGTTTCTTGAGTCTTTGATAACTGGCTTGCAGAAATGGAAAACACTGCACAATAATCAAGAGCCCAACAGTCAAGAACAATTTCAACAAGTGTAGTTTTGTTTTTGGAGTGGGCACGGCAGCCTGATACGCTGTTGTGGCCTTTTTATTATAGTTAGGCAAAGATGTATTAATCAGCAGCAATAATATCATGAGTTTTTGGGGTGCCTGGGTGGCTCAGTCGTTAAGCATATGCCTTTGGCTCAGGTCATGATCCCAGGGTCCTGGGATCGAGCCCTGCATCAGGCTCCCTGCTCGGCGGGAAGCCTGCTTCTCCCTCTCCCACTCTCCCTGCTTGTGTTCCCTCTCTCGCTGTGTCTCTCTCTGTCAAATAAATAAATAAAATCTTTATAAAAAAAATATTAGTTTTTATTTACGAGTGAATCGGATTTATTACTATGTATTTCCTTGTATATCTGAGTTATATATATATATGCATATATATACATAGTCATTTTAAGTATTCACTCCAATAGAGTATTTTAGGTTGGAAATTAGCTAATTTTTGGAAGTTTATTTTTGCAACTCCAATTGGATTTATGTAAAACTTTTAGAGCTCTTGGGTGAATATGTGAAAACAGTTTTTATTTCTTCAGTCAATAAAACTTTTTTATCTGAAAAAAAGGTGCCTTACTTTCTTTCTTTCTGTTTTTATTAAACAAACAATAGGCTTTCTGGTCATTTATATCTGGTATGATTTTAAAGTAATATTGTATTAGCAATTATGCTTAGTCACCAAAAAGCAAGCATGTAAAGAGAAGTTACTCTCACAAAATAAGGTTAAAATATTCCTTTATTTTTTTCACTAATCTTATCTCTCTTATTTGCCTATTAGTAGCTGTTATACTAATGATGATGGCATTTAATGACATTTTTACTCTTGGTCAGTTGCAATACTCTGCTCTTTATCTGCCTTATTTCATTTTTGAAATAATCAGATGAGGAAGGCACTATTGCCCACATTATACACATAAAGAAACTGAGGCTCAGGGTTCAGGCTCACAAGCTCAAGAGGAGACCATCAGTTCAAATGCCTGCTCTTCCATTAACTTACCATATTATTTAACTACTAAAATATTTAAAATTCACGGGCTCCTGGGTGGCTCAGTCGTTAAGCGTCTGCCTTCGGCTCAGGCCATGATCTCAGGGTCCTGGGATCGAGTCCCACATGGGGCTCCCTTCTCAGCAGGAAGCCTGCTTCTCCCTCTCCCACTCCCCCTGCTTGTGTTCCCTCTCCCGCTATGTCACTCTCTGTCAAATAAATAAAATCTTTAAAAATATATTTAAAATTCAGGATTATTGATTGTAAAATAGGAATAATAAGACCTACATCATATGATTATGGGGACATTGAAATGAGGTAATCTGGGACTGGTACAAAATGAGCATTTAATAAAGAGTAGGTACTATTACAGGGCCTTAATGCCCTACCCAAAATTCTGTGCCCACCTACTCCCATCTTTCCCAGAAAATTCTCTATCAGTTATGTCTCCCTTCTTTTCTCTCATCAATTTATTCTTACCCAATGAAATTTAACTTTCAAACTATATACACATCTTCATTTCATCCATCTTAATGCAAGCAAACAAAAACAAATAAAAACATCTATACATTTAAACAAAAAATTAGCAAAAAATTTAAAAAAAACAATGCTACCTATTGCAAGTTATTATGCCCTTTTTTACCTGTTAAAGTTGTCAAGTTAACTTCTAATAATAGAAATCTGAATAAAAATCACTTTATCACCACCCATCACTTTAAAAGAATTATAGGGGTGCCTGGCTAACCCAGTCACGTGACTCTTGTTCTTGACATTGTAAGTTCAAGCCCCACAACGGGTGTAGAGATTACTTAAAATTAAAAAGATAAATAAAAGAATTGCAAAGTGGTTTTTATCAAAGTAATATATGCTTTTAAGTTTAACAAAAAGTACATAATAAAACAAGGAAAAAAGGAGGAGACAGAAGCAGAAGAGGAGAACGAGGAGGAAAGGAGTAGAATGAAGATGAGGAAAAGGAAGAGGGAAGGAAAGAAGGAAAAAAAAAATTCCAGAATACACCTTATCTTATCTTCTACTGAGTTCTGAGTCCCAAAGTAAACCTCTTATAAATTATCTCCTTATTACAGTATTTATTGCTAAATAAACTGATACTGCTGACTCTTAATTTTCTCAATTTTCTAAATCATTTATTTATTTTACATTATGGAAGATGAAAATTGGCTTAGTTTTCCCCCAACTCCTGTCATCCACCAGCATGGTTCTCTTAGTTTCATCCTAACAGTATATCCAAAGGAACTTAAACTCTTCTCCCTACAGTAAAACCCATCAAGGAATCTTTATACTCTATTTCCTTATCCATCTGGCCTGTGAGGCTCTTGCCAGCTACAGCCGTAGTCCTAGGGTGCCCTTTCACTACAATCCATCTTCCCTCCTTGATTTCTTTCTTGTGTCCCATGCCGAATTCCTGGACCTGCATCTTTCTCTTTCCTGGTCTACTCTTTTGGGGAAGCTACTCATCCCACAAGTTTCCTGGGAAGGGATGCATGGGAAATAAGTTTCTTTAAGTACTTACATGTCTGAATATAACTTGATAATAGCCTCAACCCTAATTAGTATTTGGATATAAAGTTTTGGATAATTTGGATAGTAAATCAGTTTTTCTCAGCCTTCCGAAGGCATGCACCACTGTCCCTGGATTACTATTGAACAGTCTGATGACTTTTTAATTTATGTTGCATTGTGTATGACTGGCTTTACTTTTCTTTTTTTTTTTTCTCCTTAGGATTTTTTTCCATATCCCTGTATTCTAAATTACTGGATGATTATCCCTTGAAAGATCATTTTCCCAATTGTGATGATGAGCAATTATTGTGATCTTTTAACATGGAATCCAATTATCTTTATGTTATTTATTTTAAATATCTATCCAATAATTGCCTCCCATTTTTTCTTGGTCCCATATTTTACTCCTGTTGATATTGTATATTGTATATGAAACATTTTATGTAATACTCTATTCTTCTTTTCTATTTTCTCTCCTTGCCTTTTCTACTTTCTGGGAGATTTCATCAATATTATCGTAAGATTTCATCAAATATGTATTGACCATTGGCTGTCAAATGATAATTAAGAGTAATGTATGAAAAAGTTTAGTGATTAAAAAAAGAACGCATATGTTGATGCATACAACCATGGGAATGAACTTTGAAAACATTATGCTAAGTGAAAGAAGCTAGTCACAAAAGACCATATATTGTATGATTCAGTATGAAATGTTGAGAATAGGTAAATCTATAGAGACAGAAATTAGTTTAGTAGTTGCCTAGGCCTGAGGGTGTTGGAGAGAAATGGGGTGTGACTGCTAATGGAAACCAAATTTTTTAGAGTAACGAAATGTTCTAAAACTGATGATGATGGTGGATGTGGAACTGTGAAAAATACTAAAAAACATTGAATTGTATCCTTTAAGTGGGGAATTGTATGATACATGAATCCTATTTCAATAAAGTTATTATGTATATTTTTAAAAGGTTATTTGTGAACCTTGAAAACATTATACTAAGTTAAAGAAGCTAGTCACAAAAGGCCACATAATATATGGTTCCATTTATTTGAAATGTCCAGAATGGTTAACTCTGTGGGGATGGAAAGTAGATTAGTGGTTGCCTAGGGCTGCTGGAGTTGGGGGAAAGTGGAGAGGGAAAGCTAATGAGGCTAGTGCTCACTCTGGGGTCAAGAAAAGATTCTAAAAGCTGATTGTGGGGATTGTTCCACAACTCTGTGAATACATCAAGGATTCACATACATAAAAATCATCGAATTGTATGTACACTGTAAATGGGTGCGTTTCATGGTATGTAAATTATATCTCAACAAGGCAATTAAAACAATAAAACAATCTATTGAAATGCTGTGTGTGCTTGTGTAGGAAGGGGTCTTGCTGGAAGATGGGCTTACTCTCTAGTGAAGCTTTATTTGGACTGCAAACTGTTCATGTCTGTAGCTCTTGTTTTGTTTTGTTTTCTCCTTCAGGCTGGTCAGTTTCTTCAGAGATAAATTTTCTAATCTCTTGCTCAGAGCTAAAAACTGAGCACGCTCACAGTTGGAGCTAATTAGAGAACCAGGATTGAAATTGCAGGGTTAATTTTTAGAATTCCATTTAATTCCTTTGTTGGCGGCATAGTTTTTCACCCTCATCTTTGGGTATCCCTGGCAATCCTGAACCTTAGTTTGCTCTCACTCAATTTTTCCAGAAGATAAATCATCCATCTCCTGCTTCATTATGGGGAGAAATTCACCTTTCTGACCAGGGTAGGGTGAGGGCAAATCGGGGCATTTTAACTCTTTCTTAACTCAGACTGTTAACTAGATCCACCCCTCACCCTGTCTCCAGGAATTGTTTTGTGAGTTCTTTCTGCTGCACAGACAGCTTGTTTCATCCTGCCATCCTCCCCTGCAGGCACTGGGTTTTCAGCTTTCTCTGTGTTACAAGTCATTTACTACTTATCCATCTGCTTCACACATCCCAAAAATATGTTGACACCTCACCTCTCCCCCGTTGTCATCTCCTCAATGGTATTCTCTCTGTCTCACTGTCTCCCTATAGATAAGGAGGCAGACAGATAGATTAAACAGACAGATCGATAGACCCATCGACAGATGATGGGCAAATAGGAAAGATAGATGATAACTAGCTAGCTTGATGATAAAGATTTCAGGTCCTAGGAAGAAGAGTAAAATATGCGTTCAAATCTCCACTCTTTACCTTCCACCTTAGTGAAAACTCCCTTTCTCCTTCACTCTCCCACACAGGGGTTATCAATGGCTAACCCTAAAGGTCAGTCTATGTTTTTTTTTTCTCCTTCCTTGGATACTACTTGCCAAGTCTTCTCTTTACAGAGACTTAAAAAAATAAAAAATAATTAAAAAAACACTTTTGCCTGTGAGTTCTATAATGCGATTATCTCAGTTTTCCTCCATTTCTGATATCACTTTTTTTAATGTCTCAATTCACTACTTCATTTTTTTCTCTGCTTTTTAACTTTTTGTTGACAGAGCAAGAATGGGGCAACAGGGGCGTATTTTTTTGCCTAGTGTTTCTATGAAGATCTGGCGTTTTTCCTTTTCCACAGGAGCTCAGGGCTCAAAGGGAAAAGAGTTATTGCTCTGCAGGAATCATTGTCTGGATTTCACTAGATAAAATATAAAGGGAACCTGCATGATAATTGTTTCTGATCCTCTTGTTCCTTTGATTCCAAGAAACTCTCTCTTACATGTAGAATTGTTGACATAAAGAAAATTGACTATTTCAGCAAGATCTAAACAGGAATGAAAAAAGGACGGAATGAGTGCTTTCTTATTTTATTTTAGGAGACCATAATTCCAAAATGCTTCAGCTAGCAAAGGAAAATGCAGGTTATTAAATATCACAGGAATGGCAATATAACTGGAAATAGGCTTTGGAGAATAATGAAGAATTTGGATTTCTAATCAACTTTTAAAATTCTCTAAAGTGTCATAGAAAAAACTCTTGAAGGTATTTGCTTTAAAATGCATTTTTGAATGTTTTCATTTTCAGAAAATGGAGAAAACCGGTAGGAAGGGTACATAAAACCAACCTAAATTCATTTTCGATATCAAATGTATCAAGTACTTGAATCATGATCACTCTGCAATGTGACATTAATTTTTCTGATTTGATACTTTTTAGGGCAAAATTAAAATATCAAGTCTAAATTTGTTGGTTTATTAATGTTCATAATATGTGATTATCTGATAGATAATTAATATAAAATACACTTACATTTTAGCATTCCTAACCATATATGTCAAATTTCTAAGTTAAAATTAAGCTCATCAGTACTTACAGGAATCTCAAGAAACTGATAATGGTGTTTAAGTATTTTTACCTTTGAGGTACTAATTTATATCATAGGTGGCATGATCGGAACTCGTTATATTCTAAATGATGATTTCTGATACATGCTCATTGTGGAATAGTTTGGAGTGTAGGGATATGACTATAAAAGCGCAAATCTCAAATATCTTACCTAACCCCTTACATTAAATAAGAATTGAAGCACATAAAAAAAACTGTTATGAGAAATGTGCCAAAATTATGCCAGACTTTTCCTTTTGCGGAGAAATAGAGAATATATATATAGGCATAGCATTTTTATTAAGCAACAGATTAATAATTTAAAAAATAAAGCAGTATAAAACATTCTGGTTTTTAACCGCTTAATGAAAAACTATAACTAAGGTATGGTCGCCTAAATAACAATGCAATGGTTTTTAGTGTATGGCCTGTGTCTTAAGGTTTACAATAAAAAGAAATACCATAATTCAGATTTTCTATGAGAGTTACAGAAGTACACTAATTAATATGTAGCTATATTTCTGTATGAGGTAAGCATATCCATAAAATCAAGTTGAAATGATCAGACTCTGAAATTTTAATCTTTCTAAGTTTGTGTAGTGGTTTCTATTTTAGTTACAATGAGCATTTCCCTGATGGTTAATATTGTTGAAAATCTTTTTATTTGTCATTGGGCATTCGTGTAGTTTATAAACCTCTTTTATGAATTTTCTGTTCTAATTATTTGATCATATTTTATTGGATTAATTTTTTATTATTATTACTAAGTTATAACAGTTCTTAAATATTTTGAAAACAATTTTTTGTCAGGTAAATGTATTGAGTATCTGCATTTATTCTGTGTCTGGTCTTTGTATATTTATTTATTTATTTATTTATTTATTTATTATTTATTTATTAAAGATTTTATTTATTTATTTGACAGAGAGAGAGATAGCGAGAGCGGGAACACAAGCAGGGGGAGTGGGAGAGGGAGAAGCAAGCTCCCTGCCGAGCCGGGAGCCCGATGCGGGGCTGGATCCCAGGACCCTGGGATCATGACCTGAGCTGAAGGCAGACGTTTAACGACTGAGCCACCCAGGTGCCCCTGTATATTTATTTTTATATATCATCTATTAATTGTTGATGGGCCTTTTGAAGAGCATTTTTTTATATTTATTTTGTTATTTGTTTTTCTGCTATATTTTGTTCTTTTTGTATCCTAGCTACAATATATTCGTATATATGAATATTTTCTCCTTTGATTTCTTTCAGAGATTTTATAGTTTGGCATTATTTTTATAGATATTTTCACAGAGTATTCTACCTTTTCATTTCTTTATTTTTAACACTTTCAAGATAGCTTTCCATTGCTTTCTGTCTTTTTAACTGTTTATGTTGATGAATTATCTGTCAATTTTATTGTTGTTCCTATGAGTATAATGTGCCTTTTTCTATGACTTATTTTAGGAATTTCTCACATATTTTAGTTTTAGCAATTTTTCTATGATTTTGAAGATATCCTTCATATTTCTATTTATTATTTTGTCTGGTTATTTTTTTAACTTATCTTCTACTTAATATTTTTCCTTTTTTTTTCTTAAAAGACTTTATTTTTTTGACACAGAGAGATAGAGCGCACAAGCAGGCCGAGCTGCAGGCAGAGAGAGAAGCAAGCTCCCCACTGAGCAGGGAGCCCGATGCAGGGCTCTATCCCAGGACCCTGGGGTTATGATCTGAGCCGAAGGCAGACGCTTAACTGACTGAGCCACGCAGGTACCCCCTTAATATTTTTTTCTACTTATTCAGCTTTTACAGTCATTCATTGAGTTGCTAATTTTAATTATCTTCTATCTCATCTCTAGAATTTCAATTTAAATATTTTATAATTTCAGGTTCTGTGTATTTCTGCAAATATTATATGGTATTATAATAGATTATTTGCATATGAATCTTCTTCCTGGATTCTAAATTCTTTGAGCATAGGGACTGTATCTTTTCATTTTTTTGTTGGAAGCATTTAGCAAGCTTTCTGTAATAGTATAAGTGCATCAGAGTATTATATGACTCTATTAATTTATTTTGTATTTCAACAACTGCTTTTGGGCTGTGATAGTGTGTTACGTACATGGGTTCCTGGGGATAAATAGATGAATAAGACCTGTTTTAAATCTTCTAGTATTTTGTCTTGTACTGTACTTACATAGTAATATATCCTGACTATATGACAGTGTGTTGAATATTAACAGAAATTATTTTGGAACCAAAAAGCAAAAATGTTGAATTTCCTCAAAGGAAAGGAAGGACATGTTACCAGGAATTATTTACCAGTGGAAGGATAATTTGAACTAAATTTAAAGAATAAATGTAATCGTGATTTTGACATGGGGTTAGAAATTACTACAGGAGAGAACAGCTCATTCAAATGTATGGAAATGTGGAAGAGCATTGGATATTTTGGAAATGACTCTATGGTTATAGTGAAGTTGAAAACTAATCAGGGGCAGGATTATTGGAGCATGTTATGCCATGATAAGGAATTTTATCTTAACCTTTTTGTTAATGGGATTGCATATAGAGGGAAAAGCACTATCACTTGTGCACTTATGTATATATAATTTTTTAGTTGCATAATTTTATAGCTGCAATATGGAAGATGAATTGTAGGGGTGCTGAAAGGCATTATAGGATTCCTAAAGAAAAATAATGAATCCCTAAGGCAGTGAAGATGGAGAAGAAAATATAGGATCAAAGACATGATTAAAATATATTTATGATTTTTTTTCATTTTTAATTTATATATTTATTTCTCTACACAGGTTGTTAGATATGTTAAATATAACTTGATATTTTAGTTACATAGTGAAGTAAATCAAAAGGTTAGGGAGACTGATGGATGGTAAAAATTCATCATAAACTGTAACATGCCCATAAATTATAATGGGAAGCATTAAAGTATTATTTTGCACATGCACATATATTTTTTATTTAAATTCAATTAATTAACATATAGTGTTTTATTAGTTTCAGAGGTGGAGTTCAGTGATTCATCAGTCTTATGCAATACCCAGGGCTCATCATATCACATTCCCTCCTTAATGTCTATCACCCAGTTACCCCATCACCCTATTCCCTTCCCCTCCAGCAACCCTCAGCTTGTTCTTATGATTAAGAGTCTCCCATGGTTTGTCTCCCTCTCTGATTTCATCTTGTTTTATTTTTCCCTCCCTTTCCCTATGATCCTCTGTTTTGTTTCTCAAATTCCACATATGAGTAAGATCATATGATAATTGTATTTTTCTGATTGACTTATTTCATTTAGCATAATACCCTCTAGTTCCATCCATATCATTGCAAATGGCAAGATTTCATTTTTTTGAATGCTGAGTAGTATTCCATTGTATATATATACCAGCTCTTCTTTATCCAATCATCTGTGGATGGACATCTGGGCTATTTCCATAGTTTGGCTATTGTGGGCATTGCTGCTATAAACATTGGGGTACAGGTGCCCCTTCGGATCAATACACTTGTATCTTTGGGGTAAATACCCAGTAGTGCAATTGCTGGGTCGTAGGGTAGCTCTATTTTCAACTTTTTGAGGAACCTCCATACTGTTTTCCAGAGCGGCTGCACCAGCTTGCATTCCTACCAACACTGTAAGAGGGTTCCCCTTTCTCTGCATCTTTGCCAACATCTGTCATTTCCTGACTGTTGTGAGGTGGTATCCCATTGTGGTTTTGATTTGTATTTCCCTAATACCAAGTGACGTGGAGCATTTATTCATGTGTCTGTTGGCCCTTTGTATGTCTTCTTTGGAGAAATGTATGTTCATGTCTTCTGCCCATTTCTTGACTTTTGTTTTGTTTTGTTTTGTTTTGTTTTGTTTTTTGGGTGTTGAGTTTGAGAAGTTCTTTATATATTTTGGATACTAGCCTTTTATCTGATAAGACATTTGCTAATATCTTCTTCCATTCTGTCAGTTGTCTTTTGGTTTTATTGACTGTTTCTTTTGCTGTGCAAAAGCTTTTTATCTTGATGAAGTCCCAATAGTTCATTTTTGCCTTTGTTTCCCTTGCCTTTGGGGACGTGTCTAGCTAGAAGTTGCTGCAGCCAAGGTCAAAGAGGTTGCTGCCTTTGTTCTCCTCTAGGATTTTGTTGGATTCCTGTCTCACATTTAGATCTTTCATCCATTTTGAGTCTATTTTTGTGTATGGTGGAGGAAAATGGTCCAGTTTCATTCTTCTGCATGAAGAATGCTGTCAAATTTTCCCAACACCATTTGTTGAAGAGATTTTTTTTTTCCATTGGATATCCTTTCCTTCTTGGTTGAAGATTAGTTGACCATGGAGTTGAGGGTCCATTTCTGGGCTCTCTATTCTGTTCCATTGATCTATGTGTCTGTTTTTGTGCCAGTATCATACTGTCTTGATGATTACAGCTTTGTAATAGAGCTTGAAATCTGTAATTGTGATGTCACCAGCTTTGGTTTTCATTGTCAACATTCTTTTGGCTATTTGGGGTCTCTTCTGGTTCCATACAAATTTTAGGATTGTTTGTTCCAGCTCTGTGAAAAAAGTTGATGGTATTGTTATAGAGATTGCATTGAATGTATAGATCATTCTAGGCAGCATAGACATTTCAACAATATTTGTTCTTCCCACCCATGAGCATGGAACATTTTTCCATTTCTGTGTGTCTTCCTCAGTTTCTTTAATGAGTGTCCTATAGTTTTCTGAGTACAGATCCTCTGCCTCTTTGGTTAGGTTTATCCCTTGGTATCTTCTGGTTTTGGGTACAATTCTAAATGGGATCGACTCCTTAATTTCTCTTTCTTCTGTCTCACTATTAGCGCATAGATGCAACTAATTTCTGTGCATTGATTTTATATCCTGACACATTGCTGAATTCCTGTATGAGTTCTAGCAATTTTGGTATGGAGTCTTTTGGGTTTTCCACAAAGAGTATCATGTCATCTGCAGAGTGAGAATTTGACTTCTTCTTTGCCGATTCTGATGCCTTTTATTTCTTTTTGTTGTCTGATTACTGGATCTAGGACTTCTAGTACTATGTTGAATAGCAGTGGTGATAGTGGACATCCCTGCATTATCCTGACCTTAGGGGAAAATCTCTCTGTTTTTTCCCATTGATAATGATATTTGCTGTGGGCTTTTCATATATGACTTTTATGATATTGATGTATGTTCCCTCTATCCCTACACTATGAAGAGTTTTAACCAAGAAAGGATGCTGTACTTTGTCAAATGCTTTTTCTGCATCTATTGAGAGGATCAAATGGTTTTTGTCCCTTCTTTTATTAATGTAGTGTATCACATTGATTGATTTGTGAATGTTGAACCATACCCTTTCAGTCCAGGAATAAATCCCACATGGTCATGGTGAAGAATCCTTTTAATGTACTGTTGTATCCTATTGCCTAGTATCTTGGTGATGTTCTTAATAAAGATGCCTAGTCTTTTGAGTATTTCACTGTTGTTTAATTAAGGCTCTCTTCACAATTGGCATTTTAACTCATCCCATGTTGTTAATTTCTTCATTCATTCATTTATTCATTCATTCAGTTGATCATTATCTAATACCTACTACATATAGTCAGCTACTATTCTAGTTACTGTGAATTCAGCAATGAAAACAAATCAACAAAATTTCTTTCTATCTTGGAATTTATCTTTTGGTGGAATATAAAGAAGTGGTTTGGTAGGGAATTATATCTTGAAGATGGAACATATTAGGTTTATAAATGATTATATTAATTCTAATGTCACATTTACATAGAATTGATGGGCATAATCACATAACAGCTCCTGCTATATCTTGCAGTCCCTTGCTTCTTAACTGCATAAATTTCAACAAACAGTTTCTTCTCCGCCTAAGAAAATTGAAGAGTGGTTCTCATAACTAAATGTACATGATTTGTTATCTACTTACCTTTAGGCCTATTGATGGCAGAGAATAAGTTCTCCTGGTATCTACACCATGGAGAGGTGGCACACTTTTACTTTGCTGTGGTAAACTTCAGCATGATTCTCACCATGTTCAGCGCCAAATTCTGACCAGTCAGTTTAGAAGAAATGGAATGAGACATAGCTAGCATACAAAAGAAAATTAAATCTCACAATAAGAAAGGTGCTGATATCATTTAAGCCGCTCTGCTTGTGTCAGCCACTATCATTGGGTGTGACTTTTAACTTTCCTTTTCACCACATATCTTAAATTTCTTCTGACCCAAATGCAAGTTTAGGTTCATGCATAGCAATTAATTGTTGACTCTAGATAGGCACAGTCTGTAACTGGCAAAGGTGATAAAGCAAAACAAAACAAGACTCTAGAAGTTAATAGACTGCTTTGATTGAAGCAATTTAGAACTACTAAGGTGTTATCATTTCCACTGGAAATGCAATTTTCATGGCAGAGAGCATGTGTGGAGTTTTAGGTCTTCTATAAAAATAGTCATTTGACTAGAACAAGCCAACCCAACTGAGACTCTCTCTTTGAATGAAATTTAAATCTCATTTTTTTATAGAATCTAATGGTTTGTTACATTTTAGTAAAATTTCAAATTTAAATTTTATATTTACAAACAGATACCAAGAAGGGTTCTTAGAAACCACTGGTTGTCTGAAGCTGGTCAATAACTGTGCTGTAGTGGGATGACGAGTACTTCTAGCAAAAAAGTGACTTGGAGTGAAAAAGTCACTCCTATTATATTCTGCTTAATGTAGCCAGGTTATGCTCAGTTTATATATATATTTTTAAAGATTTTATTTATTTATTTGACAGAGAGATGGAGAGCACAAGTAGGCAGAGAGGCAGACAGAGGGAGCGGTAGAAGCAGGCTCCCCACTGAGCTGGGAGCCCAATGTGGGCCTCGATCCCAGGACCCTGGGATCATGACCTGAGCTGAAGGCAGACACTTAAACGACTGAGCCACTCAGGCGCCCCAATTATGCTCAGTTTAAATATGGGTTCTTTTCTTTCCTAGGAACACAAGTCAGTATTACAAACAGACCCTTACAGTTTATTGTTCCTTATATATTATCTTGTTGAAGTAATATTGATTAATCCTAAGAGAAGAACCTATCTAAGTTACAACTTTCTTTCAATGAATGGTATCTAGGTTGCTTGGGTTTGGAGTGGTAGTAAACCAGAGAAACAGTACCACTGTTTCGTGATATATTTTGCAGTCTTAAGAAATAATAACTTTTAGTTATTCATAAATAAAAATTAAACATCAATAACAAAACAATCTTAGCATAGGGAGGCTGGAAATGGATATATTGTTTGTAACTTAAGTATAAATAATAATATAATGATACTTTACATTTCCATAACACCTAAGGGTTTCAAATCTCTTTCACATATATGATTCACCATATTTTAGTCTTCAGAGTTATAAAAGATGAAAAGCTTAATAATGCATTGTTTGACATGGGTGCTACATCATGATAATGGAAAAAAATGATTTGAAATTTAGAAATCACTAAGTTAGTGAATTCTCTTGGATGGATTTTTCCATTTCATTATAGACTGTCCCACTTTCGATTAAAAATATCTGTTTTTTTCACATTATATCATACGAACAATTAGTCCAAACTCAAACTTCATTGAAATGTTTATATTTCCTGTACAAAATATGTAATATTTTATTGCATATTTCCACTATTATCCTGAGCAACAACCTTCACTGGTAGGCCCCCATTTTTATCTGCTGATGGTGATGATCATGTTCAATGTACGAGATTTCAAATCATGTTGATCTGAGTCTTCTTCACCTTTTGCATTAGCAGGATCACTAGATTTTCCCTAGAATCTTCTAAATTATTTTAAAGAAATTCCAGAAATGCTTATATGTAATATCCCAAAGTTCTCTACTCTCTAAAACCTTTTAGGTCCTAGGTGAAGTCACTTCTTTTTTAAAAGATTATAATGGACAAGATTGTCTCATATATAATTAGCCTGAATGATTTGAGTTCTTGGCAATCATGACAATGCTGTTGCCCACTGCTCTCTGAAGTTGAGTTTTCTTATATCTCTTAAATTAACAGTTTTCTTATATCTTGCAAGTTAATAGAAAAATGCTTTACTCTTGTTATCAGATAGCTTCTCATGGCTAAGTTATTGGGCCAGTCGTCCAGACCAGCCTCTCATATTTGTGGCATATGAATACAAATGTAGGATCACAATACACACACTTTTAAATATTTTATTTAAAATATTTTAAAGCTAAAAACCAGCAATTGAACTTGAATAAAATGTTTTCTACCCTACTAAGCAGACAAACATGCTTTCAGAGCAAATAAACAGAATGCAAAGTAAACAATGAACTTTGATCTTTAGTCACTGTGTGCAGCTGTTGGAAATGTTCTGTTAATTTGTGAATTTCGCCAGAACCATGTGTTGGAGAACAAAGTACAAGAAAAGAGGCCCTTATACTTCTTAGAAAGAATGCTTTATCATGCATAAACCCTTTGCTTTAATGTGACATAAGAGGAAAGATTTGACATGTTAATCATTTGTCACTTCTCTTTCTATATACCTGCACTGCTCAAGTCCTCCCTGAACTCCAACACAGTGTCTGTTTACGATATTGATCCCATGGCACAAACCACAAAGCTTTCAGTATTTGATATAGTTGCCTCTTGTTTTTATGTCAAAACCAACAGATGAGAAGAATCAACTCCCTGAGATTGAAATGCAAGAATTTCTAAGGTAGGTATTGACCATTATAGGTTTTGCTATGCCAGAACTAAGTGCCAGATCATGAGTTACAGAAAGACCTGAATATTCTAGATTGAATGTATGTTATATGTGTGGGTGAGTGTGTGCATTTGCAATATGAAGAACTTCTAAAGCACAGCTCCCAAATTAGGGGCTCTTCTTGCCATCACGGTCTCATTGACATGCTTCTTTCCTTCAAGCACAGCCCCTGGGCTCCTCAGTATATCTCAGTATCACACAGCACATGGAAGCAATGTTCCTTTTTGCACTGTGTCCTATTGCTTAATTAAGTCTCATGCTGAACTTCTTCCTCCACTCATGATAGTTTCCCCAGGGGCTTATCATTCCTCTTCCCAGTGAACCCTTTCTTGAAGCCTTCTTACCTCTTACTCCCTGGCATTCTAACAGGTATACATTTAAAACAGATTGGGACTAAATTTGAATTCTGTCTGACAAAGTTTCTGGTTTCTATGCCTAGACAAACTGTTTAATTATTCCTGAACAGTCTGTGGTATGTGAGAAGTTTCTGAAATTTTTCATCTCTGGCCCACTGGGAAGAACTCTAGTGAGACATATTGCCTAATTCTATAATCTATATGTTGTCACATATAATCTGAGCACCATCCCTCAAAGAGAATAAGAGTAGTATAAAATAAAATTCAATTCAATATGGTATCTTAAATCCCTGCATTCAATGCTGCCATCTTATTCATCTAATCAGATCCACACAAGTAAATTTCAAAAATACTATTTATTGCAAAACTTATGCTCATATAGGGGTACCTGGGTGGCTTAGTCAGTTAAATGGCTGAGTCTTGGTTTCAGCTCAGATCATGATCTCAGGGTCATGGGATCAAGCCCCTCTTTGGTCTCCACGCTGAGTGAGGAGTCTGCTTGAAATTCTTTCTCTTTCTCTCGCTCTCCCTCTGCCCTTCCCCCCAATTTCTCTCTCTCTAAGATAAATAAATACATCTTAAAAAAAAACTTATACTAATATGGAAATGACCCATTGGCATTAAAATTTGTGGGACATAAATCTGCATACAGATTAGGTCAGCCTTAAATTTATGTGTGCTCACTTTCATCTGAAACTCACTATAGAAGTTAACTCGGTTGGTTATGTTTCCAGATGAAACTTGTCCAGAATTTTGGACTTTTTTTCCCCTTTATCATCATGGAGAGATATTTTCCATCTAGAGAAAGAGAAAATGGCATTAACTGAGCTGAGTTTTAACAGGAAAATAAATGATAAGAACTGCTACTTTATTAAGAGACTGAGTTTCTAAGATGGCTACGAGGTAACAAATACATCTTGGTATTAAGAAAGCATTATAAAGTAGTCTATAAGAAGTGATTACTGTAAGTTTTAATCCATATTTTCTACTTACAATGCCAAAATAATTTGCTGAGTCAGGGAAATGATAAGCACATTACCATTTGCAGTAGTATTTCAATTTCTTCACATCTACTTGCTTTGTAGAAGAAATATGTACACACCATAAGGCAAGAAGATTCAGAAGACAAAAGTAAAGATTATTAACATGCCCATTTCAAGGTTTGGGGGATATAGAATGACCCTCCTCTGCTTCTACATTATCTCTGTATTAATTGGTGGCATGCTGCTAATGACTGTCATCCCAGTTTCATTCTAAGTAATTAAAGAAAGAATCTGAATCTGGCAGAGCCCATGGTGTCAAAGTCATAAGGTACTCTTTAACAACGATGCAGCAACCACGTCAAGTGAAAATAAACATGATTTTTTGTTGACTATTGAAGGAATGTTTTCTCTGCTTCTCCCATCAGACACTTCTAAGTGTAGAACAGATGATGGTTATGAATATTTTACATGCTATTTGAATCAGATCATCACCTTTCTTTGGCCCAGTCTGCATTTTGAGTACTAGAACAAATTTAAATATTTTTTTTCAGTTAAAAATGTCTCAGCTTCTATGGATTTCACACGATTCCAATCAAACTATTATTGATGCCATGTCTTGAAAACTTGCTGATACTTTATTAAAAAGTTGTTTTAGGCTGAACCTTCTTTGTAAATTTTTAATTAAAAAATTCATTATTTATTCTTACCACAAAATATTTTAAGCGGTCAGGGTTTAGAAGATATATTTCAAATTGTAATTTGAACAATTTTGCCTTTCCAAAATTTATAAGTGGTAAGTTGTATGTTTTTCATTTTATTTATAGTATGAATCTATAATATAATCATGATAATTTGTCTTCATTTTTTTGAGACCATTCTTTCATTATCAAAGAATTATAATCTACTATTCTGAAGTGGTTGCTCTGTTGTGCCATCCGGATCCCCTGTATTTGGGGAGTAATGCAAACTGATAGTACTCGGCTGTCAAACCACATCTGGGGTATCCTTGGCCAAAGAGTCCATTTTGTCAAGCACACACCCCAGGAGCAGCCTGATTTCAAGGACTGCTCAATTCATGAGTATAAAATCCTGGCCTCTCTTATGAATTTAAGGAGAATACTCTAGGGCCACCCCAGACGCCTGTCTCTCTCTGAGATTGCCTGTGCTCTTTGTTGAGATTACGGAACAACCCATATTCTCCGTTGTCTATTCCTGCTTTTTCCCTTCCCCATAAGTGTTAATCTTAATACACCTCCATCACACTAAACTGCATTTTAGAGACTGCTTTCCAACCAATCTAGCCTGCAACCCTTAATCTATGGGAGAAGAGGTCATAACTAAGTTTAAATAGTAGTTCATTAAGATGCAATGAAATGTCCAATTCCAGATAAGATAGTATAACTAGGATAAGATTTACCCTCCCAGAAAAAAAAAAAAAAAATCACACAAAATACATGCAACAATTTCACTTCCGCTCTGTCAGAGTCTTAAGGGAATCCTCACTCTATGCTCACTGTGAGAAACTTGCAGGATTCTTGGAGAGAAAGCTCTACTTTCTCACTCACATGCTAGTCCATGCAAAGCCTCCAGCAAATCTTCAAATTACCATTTGTTTCTTCCTGTTCTGGCTCCAGGGGCTTCTGCTCTAGGTCATCTCAGTTGCTACATATCTCTGCTTGTGCCTCTATCCCCATATTTGGAAATGATGGTCTGCCCTCTGACCTCAGTTCTCTGATGAGCCAAAAAAGTCATTGATTTTTAGTTTGCCCAGCTCTTTCTTGTTTTAAGGACAAAGTAGTGACTTCCAAGATATTTATATGTTGGAACTGAAACATGAATCACCACTATAATCTTTTTAATATTATTATTCTCTATTGAGGAAAAAAAAAATTCAATTACTGATGATTTTCTTGTATTAACCTTTCATATTCCTTATAAGAAAAAAGATATCTCTAAAATTACTGCTTCTAAGTATATTATATTTTATCTATGGAAAAAAATCAATATTTAAAGTTCCAGGAGTGCCTGGGTGGCTCAGTCGGTTAAGCGTCCAACTTTTGATTTCAGCTCAGGTCAGGATCTCAGTGTTGTGGGATCAAACCCCACATTGGGCTCCTAGCTCAGTGGGGAGTCTGCTTGAGATTCTTTCACTCTGCCCCTCCCCTGGTTCTTGTGCGTGCCCTCCCTCTCAAATAAATAAATAAATCTTCAAAAATAAATAAATAAAGCTCCAGAGGGTCATATGTAACACAAAACCTTTATTGGTAAAACCTACGTAGTTTTGTTCTGCCTATTGGTTTTGTTTTGTTTTGTTTTGTTTTGTTTTGTTTTAAAGACTGAGAGGATAGAAAAATGCAAAATGTGCTTTTTTTTTTTTCTCTCTCTCTTCAGCTGATAAGGGGAAAATGTGGAGAAATATTCTGGATAAATGTCCTTAAACATATGCAAGTGTAGTCTGCCTGCCTGTCTCTGGAAACAAGAGTGTCTATTCAGTCACATTCCAGCCCCAGGTCACTCACTAGCTGTGTGACCTTGGAGAAGTTATTAAATTATGGGTTCCTCAGGTTTATTGAGATGATTGTGATCATCATAATGTCTGCATCATTGGGAGTACCATCTGCTTGCTCTTATATCTCTGCAGGTATCTCACTAGTCTGGCAACTGCCTTTCCTCTTTACCTCCACTACCGTGGTGGCCATATTCCACTTTCCATGTGAGTCACTGCCCCACTTAGTCATATATACCTACATATTTCCCAGGACATAACTTGCTTTAATTTGGGGACTGTTGAACTTCACAATTTTAAATTATTTGTGTATCTGTATTGGCTTATTATATTTGCCTGACTCTATTACACATTTTGATTAATTTAAAGCACATTCTTGATTTTACCAGAGTTAGTATGTTTTAGTATAGACACGTTCAGACCTTAAATTCCAAGGGACATTTGTCATGCAGAAAAGAAGTCAAAGGAACAGAAAAATGCCTTCTCTAGTGTGTAGAAGCTCACATTTTCCAGTGCATTAATGGAACTACTGAAATGTAGACAACAAATAACTTATCTGGGCCTCCTCTCTTGGAGGTACAGATTTCTTCTTTCCTAGGTTTCTGAATTGCGTCCTCAGCATGCACTTTAAAAATTTCTAGTACGTTTAAATCCTGCCTTAATTTTTTTTTCTTGTTAAAATCAATTATTTTACTTCTAGAGTCTAAAACATAATGCAAAATATCTGACACATTAGTAAATATTCTCAGGATTATTTTGTGGTACTCTGGCTAACAAAGGAAAGTATAATGCAAAGATAATTATATACATTGAAAATTGTTAATTGTAAAAACAAATATCTGTACTCTCCTTCAAATTTGAATATATTTTTGTCTAAAATAATCAAAGCAATCAAATCTTAAAGAAATATAATTTTTGTAATTTGGAATAAATTACATTTGGTTCCACATTTATCTTTTGGTTTTGTGTAAATTTGATATCTAATAGAAATTGGAAATATAAACCAACATCTGTTTATTTATCACAGATAAATTCTGTGACTACTAGGACTGAAAGTGGGTGGAGGTGAATATAAATGCATACATTTTGTTTACATTCAGATTGCTACAAGATTGGAGAATTATTTCTAACATTACCACTTGAGATCTTAGTGGAATACATTCAGAATACTAGTCGCCTATAATTCTTATATGGTTGATGAAGTTTGCCAACCTATATTAAGAAGGTTAATTTTGTCACTGCTTTGTATAAAAAATAATCAAACATGTTATGACATGAATAAAATTTGAAAGAGGAGATATTATTTGTCTTGGCTGCTATATTCATTGAGTATTTTTTATATATGATTATATCTACATGTAAGCTTAGTCATGGCCACTAACCTGTCCTAAATTTAGTGACAGGACCTGGATTAGAAATTTAAACATAAAGGCTCTTAAGTAATGGTTTCTCTTTGTCATTCTCATGGCCTTTCTCAAATTCCTAAGAAAATATTTCTGAGCCTGGGGAAACAAAAAATATATAGATATAGATAAAATATTTTTAAAAGGACTAATAATCAGTAAATTGCTAGAATCCTAGACTATTATTCTTAATGTAAGCATAATAAAATTTGATTGATAAGCAAAATACTTGGCCCTCAAGTGTGAATGAAGCTATCAGGAAAGAGCAAGTGTGAGACTAACAGAAGGTTGGAGAACTTTTTGTATCACATCCATTATATGCTTCAGTGTTTCTATTGGGAAATGATTTGAAATCTACTCCACTATTCAACTGGTGTTGCTGAAGGCAGCCAGATGTTGTCCTCATCTTCACCTCTCTGTTATTTCTTCTCCATTATTTCAATACCAGAAGGGAGCTGCTGCTTGTGAAATCTATCGCCATAAATGGCACACTGTATTTAAGATAATGGATATATCCATATAATATATGTATAGGATAATAGAAAGAGAGCAACTTGATAATGGAGCAGGCTAGGGTTTGCAGTTTTCCTGCACTCCATTTGTTCAGATGTCTATGAAAAGCCTTTGTAGAGCCAGGAGATGTTACCCTGTCAGTGTGGCAGAACTTTCTGTATATAGAAGAAAGGACTGGGGAAGTTGTTTTTTTGTTTGTTTGTTTGTTTGTTTGTTTGTTTGTTTGTTTTAAAGATTCCACTTATTTATTTGACAGAGAGAGACACAGTGAGAGAGGGAACACAAGCAGGGGAGTAGGAGAGGGAGAAGCAGACTTCCCTCTGACTGAGCAGGGAGCCTGATGCGGGGCTTGATCCCAGAACTCTGGGATCATGACCTGAGCCGAAGGCAGACGCTTAACCGACTGAGCCACCTAGGCGCCCCAGGACTGGGGAAGTTTTATCTGCTCTGTGCTTCAGGATTCACATTAGGGTAATGAAGCTAAAGGTACAAAGAGTGGACATTTTCTCAGCGCTTACTGTCACACTCTGTTCTAAGCATTTTCCTATATTATCTCATTTAATCTCCAGAAAGTAAGTACTGATAATGGTCCCATTTTACAGTAAGAAAGTAGTAATAAACCTTAGTAGATTTATTGATGATCCTAAAAATTGGGATTAGTACATTGAATCTAATTCTGTTTAAATCTAGAATTTACTTCCCATCCTATAATTCTTTCAGTTTTCTTAAATGTATCTATATCTTGCTAATTTATCTTAAACACATTTATAAGTAAGAACATAGAATATGTCAGTGTATTAATTGCAGTTACCTCTGATCTGATTCAAGACAATCTTTTTTTTTTTTTTTTTTAAAGATTTTATTTATTTATTTGACAGAGAGAGACACAGTGAGAGAGGGAACACAAGCAGGGGGAGTGGGGGAGGGAGAAGCAGACTTCCTGCAGAGCAGGGAGACCGATGCGGGGCTCTGGTATCATGACCTGAGCCAAAGGCAGACGCTAAATACTGAGCCACCCAGGCACCCCCAATCTTTATTTTTCTAATTATCTCTTATGCATTTAAAATATTGTGTCCAATATTTTTACAGTAAGTGAAATATCCTAAATTATATAAATATAAAGTCAGCTTGACATTATAGCTGCTGTTCTAGCTATAGCTTTAGCACAGGTTTACTGCTATGAGAAAGATCACTGGAATTTATACTTGATTTAATGATAATTGAAAATAGCAGATTGCACATTGCCTGTCCCTCACGACTTTATTCTCTACTTCAGTGACATCAGATAAACCTAGGCTGAGTACATGGGATGCTGCCTATACAGCAACTTAGTAAGATCATCAAAGGAGAATTCCTCAATATTTTGCTAAGATGAATGAAGCATTAAAATGAGATTTGAAAATGGTGGAAGAAGGGCACCTGGGTGGCTCAGTCAGTTAAACGACTGACTCTTGGTTTCTGCTCAAATCATGATCTCAGGGTCATGAGATTGGGCCCTGGTCAGGTTTCCTGCTCAAGGGGAGTCCTCTTCTCCTCTCCCTCTGCCCCTTGCTCCTCCCCATGTTCACACACACTCTCTTTCTCTAAAACAAATAAATTAAAAAAATTTTTAAATATTTTATTTATTTGAGAGAGAGAGAATGAGAGAGAGAACACAAGAGGGGGGAGGGTCAGAGGGAGAAGCAGACTCCCTGCTGAGCAGGGAGCCCCATGCAGGACTCGATCCTGGGACTCCAGGATCATGACCTGAGCTGAAGGCAGTCGCTTAACCAACTGTGCCACCCAAGTGCTCCTAAAATAAAAATGTTTTAAAAAATGGAGGAAGAGTAAAATGAGGAAAGCCATAAATGATATGAAGATTAAAGTAGCAGTGGGGGGGCGCCCAGGTGGCGCCTGGGTGGCTCAGTCGTTAAGCGTCTGCCTTCCGCTCAGATGATGATCCCAGCGTCCTGGGATCGAGCCCTGCATCAGGCTCCCTGCTTGGTGGGAAGCCTGCCTCTCCCTCTCCCACTCCCCCTGCTTGTGTTCCCTCTCTAGCTGTCTCTCTCTGTGTGTCAAATAAATAAATAAAACATTTAAAAAAAAAGTAGCAGAGGGAAAGACTGAAGACAGTAGGTTATTAAAGGCTGTTAAATGAAGGATATCAAAACAAAATTATATTGGGTTAGGTTCCTGAATTGAGAAGTCATTCCCCCCCAAAACAATTATTATGCAATGAAGGACAGTGAAATTGAACAAATACATACTGATTTTATTAAGGAATTATTTTATGTATATGTGATTATCATGCTTTAGTGATATGTACTTACAGCTGAAATAATACAATATTTGGGACTTAATTTAAAATAATCTATTAGAAGTGAGTTAGGAGTATAGATGAAACAAGAATGTTTGAATGCTGTTAATTATGCTGGCTTATACTTATAAATTTCCAAAATAAGAAGTTAAGGAAGGAAGGAAGAGACAAAGAAAAACACATTATTATAATTACTAGTGAACTCCTATGAAAAAGGAAAACTTTACATTAATATAAGGAATAAAGACATTGTTATTCCACTGAGTATCCTTGGGCAAGTTACCAAGCTTCTTAGTATTTCAATTTTCTCATCTGTAAAATGGTATGCTCTTTGAGATTATTATATGAAAGTATTAAATGAGAAGAATACTTTCAGAGTAGAACAGTGACTAAGGAACTTCATACACACTAGCTATTAATGTTAGTTCCTGAAATAGTGGCTAAAATAAATATTAACTACTGCTATATTTATAGTTTGTGAAAATCATAGGGGATATTTGGTTCAGACTTCATTTTATTTTTTCCTGTTAAGTTCAGTTGAGTTCAAAGAGTCTGTATTTGAACCCTTACTATTCTATGGATATTGAGCTAAGCCCAGGGTCAGAAAAGTAAAACAAAAAGAAGACACAGTTCAGATCTCACTTCAAGAAGCTTGTAGGGTGCCTGGGTGGTTTAGTCAGGGAAGTGTCTGACTTCAGTTCAAGTAGAGTCCCAGGGTCCTGGGATTCTACCCCACTTCGGGCTCCCTGCTCAGCGGGGAATCTGCTTTTCTCTCTGCCCTTACCCCTGCTCATGCTCTCTCTCTCAAATAAATAAATGAAATCCAAAAAAAAAAAAAGTAGCAGCTTAGGTTCTGGGGTGAGGAAGAGAGAGGGTCAGGGGATAGAGGAAGAGACATTTTAAAAGCAGATAAAGAAATATTTAAGTAACTTTTTCATGTTTGGATAACACACCAGTATCAGAGATAAGAACACAAGTTTTCTGTATCCAGAGTTTTCAAATCATAGTTCCATTGCTCTCCCTTATGCTAAACCATTGCCACAATTTTGTTTCAAAAATCAGAGTGGAATGAACAGAAGGAAAATCTGCTCAAGTTACCAAGAATGTCTAAATATACACATTCTTCCAAAGGAATTGTATCAGCAGGGGTGAGATGTTGTTTTTTGGTTCCCCAACAGCATCTCCATTGCTTGCACAGTACTTGCCTTAAGTAGGTGCAAGATAAATATTCTTTGGATGATTAAATAAATAAATGAACCAGGTGTCTATATTTGACTAGGCTTTGTGCAATAATTCATTATTATGTATTTCATACAAAGAAACACCATTCCTCTGTGGTTTTATTATTTTCTTGGTGAAATAAAGATAATATGTATTGAAAAGCTAAATAATAAAATGCTAATTCAAGGGTAAAAAATAGGACAATTTTTAATACTTTGTTAAACGTTGATCTATTTAAGTTTAAGGACAAGACCCCATACTAATAGTGGACTCAAAAAACTGAACTATGAACTAGAATTTTAAACCATATATATATAAGAGATCATTTCACTATTTACATTCTTGAATATTTTAGTTCATCTCACAGATAACAATATAACTACTATTATGGCTAGCACTAAAGTCAATAAGTCATTCCAATGACTTAAGTTTAGAAGCCTCAATCTTGAACCAAGATGAGAACTGATGTGTTGGGAGGTTTCTAGAAGGTGAATTCTATTTAGTTCAGAAATTAGAGATGCTAATCCTATCCAAGCATAGATTTTTGAATAATATTTTTTACCACAGTATATATTTTAACTTATATATGTATTTAACTCTTTTCTCATGCTCATAGTTTTTGCTTTTTTAACTCTGAGGCTAAATTGTCATTGGTATCACCTAAAGAGTTGTGAACCAACATTATTCTTGTTCTCATATATACACAAAGAACCCTCATAAAATATCTCTTAGAAAAGAAAACATAATACGTGCTTATGGTGAGGAGTGGGAAAAGGGCAGATGTACAGGACATTTCTGAGGATTCCAAAACCCTATCTGATCAGACTGACACCTCTGACCATCCATTTGTATAACCATAAGAAGATCTCTGTTTGCAGATCACTTAACAATTACTTGGGCAGTCCTTTTGAGATCAGTATTTGTTGGCAGGATTGAAACTTGGGAAGACATGATTGAAACTAACTGAAGAGACTCTATAAATAGATAAAGCCCTCAAGCAATGACTAGGAGTCTAGAGAGTCAGGAGATTGTGATTCTTTTGTAAATCAGTACCAAAAATATTTTCCAAAAAACCGTCAAGAATACATGAAGTTAGTACTTAAAAAAAGTATCTGCTCTTTAATTATTACTATCAAATGCATTTCTTCATGGTCTTACTTTCTACATTGGGATAATTATTAAAAGGATTCTATTTTTAATAAATCATTAGTCAATAACTCTTTTAGAACAATTTGAAAAATAAATTATATAAACATTCAAATATTGATGAACAATTAAGTTTTATGAAAGACATTTCAGAAAGACAGATTAGTAGCTATTCTTATCTTTTCAGTCCTTACCTGTCATTGCACTAGCTGATTTTATCCTCTTTTTTCTGTGAATATATGAAAATCCAGGTAGATTGTATATAGGGATGATGAAGAATTTTCACTTGTAACACTTTTCCACTGCATTGCTTTTTTCATCCATAATCCAATCTTTTTATGGTTCTCTGATCTATCCCAATAGCTGTCAAAGTGATTGATGAAACTGTTGCTTGAAAAATATTTAGGAGCTTGGGTCCATGGGTTTCTGGACAAGAGAGCAATGAAAAGCTTTGTAAACTTGACTGCACTACACTCCCGTTGGGTCAAAAAGACTAGAATTCATATAAAGTATTTATTAAACAAAGTATTAGTCAAATGTAATATTAACAGAAAACATTTAAGCTTTGAATTGGCATTGACTTGACTGTTTTATGCTGGGTCATAGCTGAATCACTTTCATGTGCTCGATCCAGAGACATTTAAGATCATACATACAAATGTCTTGTCAAGGACCAATGTGATCCCTACAATGGAGGTATTCCATATTTGATACAAAGTTAGATTTAAATTTACAGAAACCTCAGTTATTTGAAGTATCATGTCACATCATGTTTTTACTTTGTCTCCCTTCTCTTTATCTAGAGCTTATGCATCCAGATAAGATACTAAGTTTTCTCAAACTAATCGACCCATTATCAGCTTGGAGGAAGAAAATAAATGGGCTATTGAGTCACATAAAACAAGGTTCGAATTGTTATGCCACCATATACCTGATGAGTCTTCATTTCCTTATCTTTAAATAGAGCTAATTTGATTATTATGAGCATTTCAATGCAATAGTTTATCAAACAAATAGCTCAAGACTTAATAAATGTTAATTTTCCCTTTACTTTCATTTAAGCCCATGATATAATAAATGTGAAGAAAAACACAAATGTTGTCCAATTTGTTTAGAAGAAAAAAATTCCAGCCAATGTAGATTGTCAAAACAATCCTTAAAGATTTATTTATTTATTTTAGAGAAAGAGAGAGAGAGAGACAATTTTTAAAACAATAGTCATTCTATAAATTGATACTAATCATGACCAATTGTCCAGGTAACAAATAAGAATAAGGAAAATAAGAAAGAAGAAAAAAACAAGTTCTAACAAAGAGAATAAGAAGTTAAAAAATAGATTCCAAATATTAAAAATAGAACATAAATACATTAAAAACAAGTAAATGAGGGGCGCCTGGGTGGCTCAGTTGGTTAAGCAGCTGCCTTCGGCTCAGGTCATGATCCTGGAGTCCCGGGATCGAGTCCCACATCGGGCTCCCTGCTCAGCAGGGAGTCTGCTTCTCCCTCTGACTCTCCCCTTCTCATGCTCTCTATCACTATCTTTCTCAATAAATAAATAAAAATCTTTAAAAAAAAATAAAATAAAAATAAAAAATAAAAACAAGTAAATGAAAGACCATCCATTCAACCTTTATGTCAGTGGCAAGTTATTTTTAATTTTCTGACTTAAAGCAGTGTTTGCTATTATCAATCAATTCTATATCTCATTTTCAACTATTAACTTGCTTCTTTTATAGATCTTTTGTGAATTATAATTTCCTGTATGCTAATTCCATTGGAAACATGAATTTCCAACTCATTAAAGCTCTAATCACTTACTGCCTACATGTATCATAATATAGGAAAGAGCTGAAAGTGAGCATACAGCAAAGTGAATAATTGAAGTAAATCTTACAATTTCTCACAAGCCTGTGAATTATGTAGTTTTCTTCTATTACTTAGATGAATGTAAATTTGGGGGGAAAAATCAATAGAAATTACATATTTTTTTTTTAAAGATTTTATTTATTTATTTGACAGAGAAAGACACAGTGAGAGAGGGAACACAAGCAGGGGGAGTGGGAGAGGGAGAAGCAGACGCCCTGCCGAGCAGGGAGCCCGATGCGGGACTCGATCCAGGGACTCCAGGATCATGACCTGAGCCGAAGGCAGTCGCCTAACCAACTGAGCCACCCAGGCGCCCAGAAATTACATATTTTTAAACATGCACCAAGGATAATGCAGAAACTTTCTAAAGACAATGCAAAGATGGTGGCAAAGTACAAACAAATGCACTTTATAATAGTTTTTTGCATTTTATTATTTACTACAAGTATTTGGCATCGTATCTAAATATGTCATTTTATTAGAATGTTAATTTCATAGAAACTTTGAAAAATAATTGCTCTTTGTCATTCTGCCTTTTATCAATGATTCAAGGCAAAGAGAGTATTTGATTTAAAGTTAAATTTTGGGCAGCCTTCAGTCAGTTAAGCATCTGATTCCTGATTTTGGCTCATGTCATGACCTCAGGGTTGTGAGATGAAGCCCCACATCAGGCTCTGTGCTGGGTGTGGAGCCTGCTTAAGATTTTCTCTCCCCCTCTCCTTGTGCCCCTCCCCACCAACTAAAAAAATATATATATAAATTTTGTTGGTTGAGTTACTTAGATCAGCTAAAAAATAATAGTCAAAAAAGGTCTATGCAAGAATTAAATACATTAACATTTGGTGATTGTTTCCAACTTGTATTTATCTTTAAATGAAAAAAAAAAACCTGAAAAAATACATCATTTATTATTTATTTATTATTTATTTATTGCATCTCAAATTAGCCACTAATAAGTATTATTATTTATTTATTGCATCTCAAATTAGCCACTAATAAGTAGGAAACTAATATTTCTTTTTTTAAAATTTTATTATGTTATGTTAATCACCATACATTACATCATTAGTTTTTGATGTAGTGTTCCAGGATTCATTGTTTGTGTATAACACCCAGTGCTCCATTCAGTACATGCCCTCTTTAATACTCATCACCAGGCTAACCTATCCACCCACCCCCCTCCCCTCTAGAACCCTCAGTTCATTTCTCAGAGTCCATAGTCTCTCATGGTTCATCTCCCCCTCCGATTTCCCCCCCTTCACTTTTCCCTTCCTGCTATCTTCTTCTTCTTCTTCTTCTTCTTTTTTTTTTTTTTTTTTTTTTGACATATAATGTATTATTTGTTTCAGAGGTACAGGTCTATGATTCAACAGTCTCACACAATTCACAGCGCTCACCATACCACACACCCTCCCCACTGTCTGTCACCCAGCCACCCCATCCCTCCCACCCCCCACCACTCCAGCAACCCTCAGGTTGTTTCCTGAGATTAAGAATTCCTCATATCAGTGAGGTCATATGATACATGTCTTTCTCTCACTGACTTATTTCGCTCAGCATAATACCCTCCAATTCCATCCACGTCATTGCAAATGGAAAGATTTCATTCCTTTTGATGACTGCATAATATTCCATAGTATATATATACCACATTTCTTTATCCATTCATCTGTCAGTGGACACCTTGGCTCTTTCCATACTTTGGCTATTGTGGACATTGCTGCTGGAAACATCGGGGTGCACATACCCCTTCGAAACCCTACATTTGTATCTTTGGGGTAAATACCCAATAGTTCAATTGCTGGATTGTAGGGTAGCTCTATTTTCAACTTTTTGAGGAGTCTCCATACTGTTTTCCATAGTGACTGCACCAGCTTGCATTCCCACCAACAATGTAGGAGGGTTCCCCTTTCTCCGCATCCTCGCCAACATCTGTCGTTTTCTGACTTATTAATTTTAGCCATTCTGACTGGTGTGAGGTGGTATCTCATTGGGGTTTTGATTTGGATTTCCCTGATGCCGAGTGATGTTGAGCACTTTTCATGTATCTGTTAGTCATTTGGATGTCTTCTTTGGAAAAATGTCTGTTCATGTCTTCTGCCCATTTCTTGATTGGATCATTTGTTCTTTGGGTGTTGCGTTTGATAAGTTTTTTTTTTTTTTTTTAAAGATTTTATTTATCTATTTGACAGAGAGAGACACAGTGAGAGAGGGAACACAAGCAGGGGGAGTGGGAGAGGGAGAAGCAGGCTTCCCGCCGAGCAGGGAGCCCGACGCGGGGCTCGATCCCAGGACCCCGGGATCATGACCTGAGCCGAAGGCAGATGCTCAACCGACTGAGCCACCCAGGCGCCCCTGATAAGTTCTTTATAGATTTTGGGTACTAGCCCTTTATCTGATAGGTCATTTGCAAATATCTTCTCCCATTCTGTCGGTTGTCTTTTGGTTTTGTTGACTGTTTCCTTTGCTTTGCAAAAGCTTTTTATCTTGATGAAGTCCCAATAGTTCATTTTTGCCCTTGCTTCCCTTGCCTTTGGCGATGTTTCTAGGAAGAAGTTGCTGTGGCTCAGGTCGAAGAGGTTGCTGCCTGTGTTCTCCTTTAGGATTTTGATGGACCCCTGTCTCACATTGAGGTCTTTCAACCATTTTGAGTCTATTTTTGTGTGTGGTGTAAGGAAATGGTCCAGTTTCATTCTTCTGCATGTGGCTGTCCAATTTTCCCAACACCATTTGTTGAAGAGACTGTCTGTTCCATTAGACATTCTTTCCTGCTTTGTCAAAGATGAGTTGACCATAGAGTTGAGGGTCCATTTCTGGGCTCTCTATTCTGTTCCATTGATCTCTGTGTCTGTTTTTGTGCCAGTACCATACTGTCTTGATGATGACAGCTTTGTAATAGAGCTTGAAGTCAGGAATTGTGATGCCACCAGCTTTGCTTTTCTTTTTCAACATTCCTCTGGCTATTTGCGGTCTTTTCTGGTTCCATACAAATTTTAGGATTCCATTTCCTTGAAAAAAGTTGATGGTATTTTGATAGGGAATTGCATTAAATGTATAGATTGCTCTAGGTAGCATTGACATCTTCACAATATTTGTTCTTGCAATCCATGAGCATGGAACGTTTTTCCATTTCTTTGTGTCTTCCTCAATTTCTTTCATGAGTATTTTATACTTTCCTGAGTACAGATTCTTTGCCTCTTTGGTTAGATTTATTCCTAGCTATCTTATGGTTTTGGGAGCAGTTGTAAATGGGATCGACTCCTTAATTTCTCTTTCTCCTGTCTTGTTGTTGGTATATAGGAATGCCACTGATTTCTGTGCATTGATTTTATATCCTGCCACTTTACTGAATTCCTGTATGAGTTCTAGCAGTTTTGGGGTGGAGTCTTTGGGGTTTTCCACATAAAGTATCATATCATATGCAAAGAGTGAGAGTATGACTTCTTCTTTGCCTAATTCGGATGCCTTTTATTTCTTTTTTTGATTGATTGCTGTGGCTAGGACTTCCAATACTATGTTGAATAGCAGTGGTGATAGTGGACATCCCTGCTGTGTTCCTGACCTTAGGGAGAGAGCTCTCAGTTTTTCCCCATTGAGAATGATATTCACTGTGGGTTTTTCACAGATGGCTTTTATGATATTGAGGTATGTACCCTCTATCCCTATATTCTGAAGATTTTGATCAAGAAAGGATGCTGTACTTTGTCAAATGCTTTTTCTGCATCTATTGAGAGGATCATATGGTTCTTGTTCTTTCTTTTATTAATGTATCGTATCACTATGATTTGTAGATGTTGAACCAAACATATAGCCCAGGAATAAATCCCACTTGGTTGTTGTGAATAATCCTTTTAATGTACTGTTAGATCCTATTGTCTAATATTTTGGTGAGAATTTTTGCATCCATGTTCATCAAGGATATTGGTCTGTAATTCTCCTTTTTGATGGGGTATTTGTCTGGTTTTGGGATCAAGGTAATGGTGGCCTCATAAAACAAGTTTGGAAGTTTTCCTTCCATTTCTATTTTTTGGAACAGTTTCAGAATAGGTATTAATTATTCTTTAAATATTTGGTAGAATTCCCCTGGGAAGCCATTTGGCCCTGGGCTTTTGTTTTTTGGGAGATTTTTGATGACTGCTTCAATTTCCTTAGTGGTTATAGGTCTGTTCAGGTTTTCTACTTCTTCCTGATTCAGTTTTGGTAGTTGATACATCTCTAGGAATGCATCATTTCTTCCAGATTATCTAATTTGCTGGCATACAGTTGTTCATAATATGTTCTTATAATTGTTTGTATTTCTTCGGTGTTGGTTGTGATCTCTCCTTTTTCAGTCATGATTTTATTTATTTGGGTCATTTCTCTGTTCTTTTTGATAAGAATGGCCAGGGGTTTATCAATCTTGTTAATTCGTTCAAAGAACCAGCTCCTATTTTCATTGATCTGTCCTACTGTTCTTTTGGTTTCTAATCCATTGATTTCTGCTCTGATCTTTATTATTCTCTTCTCCTGCTGGGCTTAGGCTTTATTTGCTGTTCTTTCTCCAGCTCCTTTAGGTGTAGGGTTAGTTGTGTATTTGAGGCCTTTCTTGTTTCTTGAGAAAGGCTTGTATTGCTATATACTTTCCTCTTAGGACCACCTTTGCTGCATCCCAAAGATTTTGAACAGTTGTGTTTTCATTTTTATTGGTTTTCATGAATGTTTTTATTTCTTCTTTAATTTCATGGTTGACCCATTCATTCTTCAGTAGGATGCTCTTTAGCCTCCATGTATTTAAGTTCTTTCCCACTTTCCTTTTGTAATTGAGTTCTAGTTTCAAAGCATTGTGGTCTGAAAATATGCAGGGAATGATCCCAATCTTTTGGTAGCATTTAAGACCTGATTTGTGACCTAGGATGTGATCTATTCTGGAGAATGTTCCATGGGCACTAGAGAAGAATGTGTATTCTGTTGCTTTGGGATGGAATGTTCTGAATATATTTGTGAAGTCCATTTGGTCCAGTGTGTCATTTAAAGTCTTATTTCCTTGAGATCTTTTGCTTAGATGATCTGTCCTTTTCAGTGAGGGGGCTGTTAAAGTCCCCCACTATTATTGTATTGTTGTCAATGTGTTTCTTTGCTTTTGTTATTAATTGCCTTATATAATTGGCTGCTCCCATGTTAGGGGCATAGATATTTACAATTGTTAGATCTTCTTGTTGGATAGACCCTTTAAGTAGGATATAGTGTCCTTCCTCATCTCTCACTATAGTCTTTGGTTTAAATTCTAGTTTGTCTTATATAAGGATTGCCACCCCAGCTTTCTTTTGGTGTCCATTAGCATGGTAAATGGTTTTCCACCCCCTCACTTTCAATCTGGGGGTGTCTTTGGGTCTAAAATGAGTCTCTTGCAGACAGCCTATCGATGGGTCTTGTTTTTTTATCCAATCTGATAGCCTGTGTCTTTTGATTGGGGCATTTAGCCCATTTGCATTCAGGGTAACTATTGAAAGATATGAATTTAGTGCCATTGTATTGCCTGTAAGGTGAGTGTTACTGTATATTGTCTGTGTTCCTTTCTTGTCTATGTTCCTTTTAGGCTCTCTCTTTGCTTAGAGGACCCCTTTCAATATTTCTTGTAGGGTTGGTTTTGTGTTTGCAAATTCCTTCAGTTTTTGTTTGTCCTGGAAGCTTTTTATCTCTCCTTCTATTTTCAATGACAGCCTAGCTGGATATAGTATTCTTGGTTGCCTATTTTTCTCATTTAGTGCTCTGAATATATCCTGCTAGTCCTTTCTGGCCTGCCAGGTCTCTGTGGATAGGTCTGTTGCCTATCTAATGTTTCTACCATTGGAGGTTACAGATCTCTTATCGCAAGCTGCTTTCAGGATTTTCTCTTTGTCTCTGAGACTCATTAGTTTTACTATTAGATGTTGGAGTGTTGACCTATTTTTATTGATTTTTGAGGGGGTTCTCTGTGCCTTCTGGATTTTGATGCCTCTTTCCTTCCCCAAATTAGGGATGTTATCTGCTATAATTTGCTCCAATATACCTTCTGCCCCTCTCTCTCTTTCTTCTTCTGGGATCCCAATTATTCTAATGTTGTTTTGTCTTATGGTGTCACTTATCTCTTGAATTCTGCCCTTGTGATCCAGGAGTTGTTTATCTCTCTTTTTCTCAGCTTCTTTATTTTCCATCATTTGGTTTTCTATAATTCTCTCTTCTGCCTCATTTATCCTAGCAGTTAGAGCCTCCATTTTTTATTGCACCTCATTAATAGCCTTTTTGATTTCAACTTGGTTAGATTTTAGTTCTTTTATTTCTCCAGAAATGGTTTATCTAATATCCCCCATGCTTTTTTCAAGCCCAGCTAGTGTCTTTAAAATTGTCATTCTGAACTCTAGTTCTGACATCTTACTAATGTCCATATTGAGTAGGTCCCTGGCAGTCGGTACTGCCTCTTGTTCTTTTTTTTGAGGTGATTTTTTCCATCTTGTCATTTTGTCCAGAGGACAATAGATGAGTGAGAACAAAATGCTAACAGGGTAAAAATGACCCCAGAAAAATAAACACTAAACAAATCTGAAGAGACCTGAAACTGGTGGAAAAGAAAGGGAAAGAAAGAAAAATGAAAAAAAAAAAAAAAAAAGAAAAGAAAAACATAAAACAAACGAACAAAAAAACCAAAACAGAATATGATCAAATATGATTAGGGTGGTGCACAGAGCAGTGCCACACACTAGATATTGGGCGTATTTTGGTCTGTTAGGAGAAAGTGCCTCCCAAAATTTTAAAGAAAGAAAAGCTTATGTATGTACAAAATAAGGGTAAATACAATGAAGGGATGGAATATGACTGTAAAGGTGGAAAGTATAAAAGATTTTATAAAAGGAATAGATAAGCAACGAAGTTGTTTGAAAAAAGAAAGAAGAGGATTAAAAAAAAAAAGGAAAGGAGAGAATGTGATCAGGCAAGAGACTAGAACAAAGCCATACAGTAGAGATTTAGGGTATATTTTGGTCTGTTAGAATAAACTGTATCCCAAAATTTTAAAGAGAGAACTTATATATACATACCAAAAATAAGGTTAACTACTATGAAGGGATAGAATATGACTCTAAAAATGAAAAATAAAAAAGATTTTTTAAAAAAGGGATTGATAAGATGTTGGCTGAAAAAGGGGAAAAAATTCAAAGAAAAAAGAAGAAAATTAAAAAACTTATCTTTGAAAGACTGAAGAATCAGGGGGAAAAAAGGCCATGAATTCTATGTGCCGTATTCTCCTAGTGCTGGAGTTCTGCCATTCTCATTGATCGGTAAACTTGGTCTTGGGGGGCTGTTTGCTGATCTTCTCGGGGAGGGGCCTGTCACAGTGATTCTCAAATGTCTTTGTCGGAGGCGGAATTGCCCCTCCCTTACCTGTCCAGGCTAAGTAATCTGCTCGGGTTTGCTCTTGGGAGCTTTTGTTCCCTGCAAGCTTTCCATAGAGCTTTGGAGGATGACAGTGAAAAATGGAGGCTTCCCAATCTCCACACAGAGGAGCCGAGAACTCGGGGCCCCACTCCTCAGTGTGTGCCCAGAGAAAAGCAGTCAGTCACTCCTGTCTCCCTGGTCTCTGGCCGCACTCTGTGCTCACCTGGCCTGTGACCGAGCATTTCTATCTCTGGCACGTGACCCCGTGTGGATTCTCCAAACACAGCAGATCCCTGTGGTGTGTTCCCACACCGCTCCTCCCTGGGGGAGGAAGGTGAGTCTCCCCGGATCTGCCGCTTGTTGGGTCCCTGCTGGAGGAGCAGTGGCCCAACTGTGCCACGGATCATGGTTTATGGCAACCCCGAGCTGAGAGCCCGCACCTCGGCTCCATCTCTGCAGCCGGCTTCTCTGCTCTGATACCTGGGAGCTCTGCCGCACTTAGGCACCCCCAGTCTTTCTGTGACCCCGAGGGTCCTGAGACCACACTGTCCCCGTGAGGGTTCCATCCCCACTTAGCCACTGGAGCAACGTCCCTCAGCAGAGCAGACTTCTAAAAGTTCTGATTTTGTGCTCCGAGGCTCTATCACTTGCCAGTAGCAGCTGACGGAGGCCCCTCCCCCGCCATCTATCTTCCCGAATATTGCCTCGGATTCACTTCTCCGCACGTCCTACCTTCCAGAAAGTGGTCACTTTTCTTTTCAGAGAGTTGCTGTTATTCTTTTCTTCGCTCTCCTGTTGAGTTTGTAGGTGTTCAGAATGGTTTGATCCCTATCTAGCTGAATTCCTGGGAGCAGATGAAATTTAGGTCTCCTACTCCTCCGCCATCTTGCTCCTCCCCAGGAAACTAATATTTCTATCTAGTATTGTGAATACATCCAACAATGAAATTCAGGTTTCAGTAGACCTACATAATTCATCATTGTTTCCAGTATCTCTAAGTTTTACATACTTACATATCTGTAGCACATTTTTCAAAGTTCTATAGCCAATAGTTGAAGACTAAGAATAGAAATAAAGATAAAGAGTTAATTGCAATAATTCCAAATAGTGAACAAGAATGTATTAATCATAGACTGGATGATAGGGAAGTTGTAAAGACCTATGCGGACATTATTATATAATACATTTTAGTTGAGTGACAAAACTGTTTAAGAAAAGTTTGCAATCAGTGCCATTTATTTTAAGTACAGTAGGGATTAACATTCACTGTTCTTCTACACAAAAATATTTTATATGCCATTTAATTTAATTTAATTCTGACAACAATCCTAAAGGATACGATGATAGTGAGTGTGAGGAATATGGCGTAATTTACCTAGAGACATCTGCATTAATGCCCAATGATCAACAGAACTGAATTTTAAACCAGACCTCTTTGCATTCAAAGTTAATGATCTTTCCACTGCACCAATTTGACTTTTTTTAGGTATCAAGAGAAGGGAGCAAGTAATATGGACCATAATATTTCAAGAAAACTTTAAGGAGGAAGTGGCTTTAATCCTATCTTTTTTAGGATAAAGATAATTCCAGTTGAAGAGATAGGGCTTGCTAGATTTAGAAATCAGTCTAAGCAAGAGTCTAGAAAAGGACATGAGTTTCTATATGTCTCACTGTGTCTCTCTCACCTGTCTTGCATTCTATAAAGACTTTCATTGCCCGCTTGCTGGCCCTCCTTCATTGAACATCTGGGTATGTGCTGCGGTCTCCTAAATCAGTCTAATTAATAGTCCCTTTGGATATATTCCACATGTCAGATTAATTTTTCCAAAATACACATGATATTCATTCAGTTCATGTGTCTAATGCTTACTATTTTCCAGGAATTCTGCTGCGTGCTAGAGAAACTAAGTGAGAAAAAAACAAAAACAAAAAACAAAACAAACAAAATTTCTTGCCTAGAAAGTCAATGTCTCAAGTGAGACCAGTAAGCAGAATTTTAATGTAGTAATTATTAGAGATAAGTATAGAGAATAATGGATTAAAAAACTTTATTCACATTGCTATTCCCCATTTGAGAAACAAAATCCCATCATTTTCCTTCTAGAAAAAAAAGAGGTAATCCTTTCTTCTCTACAAGATCGGTTTTCTTTTCTTTTCTTTTCCTTTTTTTTTTTTTTTTGAGAGAGAGAGCATGAGCAAGGGGGGAGGGGGGGAAGGGGGGGAACCAGATTCTCCACTGAGCAGAGGACTCTACACAGGACTCAATCCCAGGACCCTGGGATCATGACCTGAGCCAAAGGCAGATGCTTAACCAATTGAGCCATCCAGGTGCCTCCAGGATAGGTTTTCTTTTTTTTTTTTTTTAATATTTTATTTATTTATTCATGAGAGACAGAGAGAGAGAGAGGCAGAGGGAGAAGCAGGCTCCCAAGGAGTAGGGAGCCCGATGCGGGACTCGATCCCAGGACCCTGGGATCATGACCCGAGCTGAAGGCAGACGCTTAACCATCTGAGCCACCCAGGCGCCCCCAGGATAGGTTTTCTAAAACTGTCATAAATCAAATCCTAATCAAGCATGCCTTATTTTTCCTTTGGAATAATATCAAAATTAAGTATTTATTACAGAAAAGGAACTTGACAGGATGATGGGTGTGTTTAACAGCACAAAATTAAAGCTAATTAGAATGGCTAAAATCCTTAAAATAATTTGAAATTGGAAAATTATGATCCTACTCATCGAACAGTGTATATGAGATGGCCCTTAAAGATTATCCTTTCAAATACTCTTTTCTCGTAATCATTTTAATATCTCAGATTAAATATAAGAAAATATGTTTTTTAGTTTACAAAGGGCTTTTCCAGATGTTAACTTCATTTTCTTTAATGATTCTGTTAGGTGAGCAGAATGGGATATTACTATAACTGTTTCAACTGGTGTTTGGAGAGATTAAATAGATTGGCAGAACAAAGATCTAGTATTTCTTTCTTATTTATACCATATTTGAAACAAAGGCCTAGAAATATTATTTTCCATAAAAATGATGTTACTTGGGGTGCCTGGGTGGCTCAGTCGTTAAGCATCTGCCTTCGGCTCAGGTCATGGTCCCAGGGTCCTGGGATCGAGCCCCACATCGGGCTCCCTGCTCAGTGGGAAGCCTGCTTCTCCCTCTCCCACTCCCCCTGGTTGTGTTCCCTTTCTTGCTGTGTCTCTTTCTGTCAAATAAATTAAAAAAAAAAATGATGTTACTTGCTTTTTTAATGGAGAAACATGAAATTGTCATAAACAGACTCTAAATTGTTTGTAAGTGTGCCACAGCACACAAAATTCTGATGTATAATTTTTTTAATAAAATTGATTCACTTAAAATCAATATAGAAATGATGAAAAAGCTCCCTGAAACAGTACCTATCACATAGTAGAAAATCAATGAATATATACTGAATAAATGAATATGTTACATTCCTTCAACTTTATGCCTGGAAGAGAGAAGAGCATCCAAGAGCTGGTTTGTCAGTTTGGGCATTTGTAGGAGCTGGCCTGGTATTCATATTGTGTTCTCCTCTTGAATACAATTTTACAAAACACACAAACATCAGACAACACTATTCCATGATCATGATGGATCTCAAAACAAGATCCCTCTGTAGTCACATCTGAACATAAGACAAAATCAAGAACACAATACAAAAATAACTAAATGGTCCCTATCCTGGCAAATATGAGTGACTACTGCTTCATGAATCGAGTATTAACTTTGGCCTTGTTTGTTTTCCTTTCCTTCCAAATAAGAATTGTAAAGATTCCCAACCATAGAATAATTCCTGCTTTCTAACAATGTAAAATCCAGAGCAAAATCTTTCTTGACACTGTATCCCATCACCCAGCACAAGAACAAAACCTATAGTAAGTCCTTCCTAAAGTAATCTTACGGAGACCCCTAGGGTTTTCCTGTGGTATACTTTTCCCTCTGTTCGCCGAGTCAGCTCTGATGTGTTTCTAGTGGTCTTGGGCTGAGGGTCATGACTTACCGTACCACTGTTTCTTTATTCAATGCATCATTCTCTAGCCTGGTATGATGGTTAACTTTAATGTTTCAACTCTGTCACAGGGTACCCCAATATTTGGTTAAACATTATATCTGACTGTGTCTGTGAAGGTGTTTCCAAAAGGTTAGCACTTGAATCAGTAGACTGAGTAAAGCAGATTGCCCTTGCCAGTACGGGTGGGCATGATCCAACTCATTGAGAGCCTAAATAGAACAAAAACTTAGAGGAAGGAAGAATTTACTCGCTTTGCCTGATGGCTTGACCTGGAGCATCAATCTTTTCCTGCCTTGAACTGGAACTTATACCACTGGTTCTCCTGGTTCTCAGGTCTTTGGGCTCAGACTGTAACTATATCACAGGTATTTCTGGGTCTCCAGTTTGTAAACTGTAGATCATAGGACCTCCTAGCCCCATGAAAGACAATTTTTATAATAAGTCTCTTTATATCTATATCTATTTGTCTTTATCTATATATATATATCATCTATATCTATGTATCTTCTACTCCTCTGTTTCTCTGGGGAGTCCCTACTATACATTTGGCTATCCAATGGATATGAACTTTTTATGGTTATTGATAATCTCTAATTATGTAATTTAGTGACTTTTCTATCCCCACATTGTCATTTAAAATTCCAAACACTCTTCTGCCACCAACTTCAGGGATTCTGTTTGTTTGCTTTAGGTTTGTTTTGCTTTGTTTTGTTTTCCTTGGCTTATGTTCTCCTAGTTCTGATTGTTATGTTCTGGCTGTTCTTGTGCAATTTCTTTCATATGCTTTTACTATTTTTTCTGTTACTTTTAGTATTTATATTTCAAAATATTTCATTTGATTATCTCTCTGTATTCTTTTTTTTTTTTTTTTTTAAGATTTTATTTATTTATTTGACAGAGAGAGACACAGTGAGAGAGGGAACACAAGCAGGGGGAGTGGGAGAGGGAGAAGCAGGCTTCCCACTGAGCAGGGAGCCTGATGGGGGGCTCAATCCCAGGACTCTGGGATCATGACCTGAGCCAAAGGCAGACGCTTAATGACTGAGCCACCCAGGTGCCCCTGTCTCTCTGTACTCTTATAATACTGTCACATATATCAACTTTTATTCTAAATACTGATCTTTTGTCTGAGAAGTGGCATTTATTATTTCTTAATGCATATCCACAGCAGAATTTCAACAGTTTCTGGAAATTCAAACTGTTTAAAACTAAATTCATGGTGTCTTACCCAGAACAAAACCCCATACTATACAATTTATAACAATTATATCATACAAGTACCTTTGGTATATAGTGATTTCATTATAATTTGGATAAAATATTTCACAATTTCCATTGTAATTTCTCTTTAACCAAGGACAAATTTATACTCTATTTTTATTTCCAAACACTTCAAGGTATTTTAGGCAACTGTATCAGCCTAGGTTCAACCAGAGAAGCAGAAGAGGAACCAACATGGAGATTATCTATAAAATGTGGATGCTGACTAAGTTCAAAGTCCAGGGGCAGATGGTCAGGAAGAGAAGACCATGAGCAAGCTGGAGCCATATGATCACGTGCTGAATTTTGTTTCCTACATGCAGTCAAGAAGGGAAGACCCAGAGGAAAGAATGTAATTGCAGACTCTGCTATATGGACTCTGAGCCTAGAGAAGACCTAAACCCTCTTTTAATGGACTTCCCATGCATTAAGTTAGGTTTACCCAAAATAATCTCACTTCTAATGAACTTAATTCCAATTTCTTAAGAACTTTACCCACATATGCAAAATCCCTTCACAGTGGTGACCAGAGTAGTTTAGTTGAGTCTTTGGTATAGAGATGTATATGCTACAAAATGGACAACACTTCCCTTTGATTTCCACACTCCTGCAAGAGACTAGTTCTTATAGGTCTCCCTAATCTGGAACATACTAGAGAGAGAATTCTGGGGCTTTACTTAGGTTTATATGTCAAAAATCCATCAGAGCAATAGGTTATTCTTTTGTAATTGTACTGTATGTTAGACAGATTTGTTTCAAAAATGCAAATTAAATTCTCCCATATGTGTAAACTTAATCACCTTTAAATGATGTTTAGATGTATTTATATTTGTATGTGTATACAGAACATATTATATATTATGAGACAACTTGATTACTTGAATATGATTTGATGCATTTTAATACATTCACATTTGTTCTCATTTCTTTTTTTTGTAATCTTTACTCTTTGGTGTCTTTCTTTTTTTTATTTTTTTATTTTATTTTATTTTATTTTGTTATGTTAATTACCATACATTGCATCATTGGTTTTTGATGTAGTGTTCCATGATTCATTGTTTGCATATAACACCCAGTGCTCCATTCAATACATGCCCTCTTTAATACCCATCACCAGGCCAACCCATTCCCCCAACCCCCTCCCTTCTAGAACCCCCAGTTTGTTTCTCAGAGTACATAGTCTCTCATGGTTCGTCTCCCCCTACGATTTCCTCAATGTCTTTCAATCTTGGTATTGCTCCTCATTTTACTCCATATAATTACCAACCTTGGCCAAATTTTATACTGTGGTTCTAGTTTCTTGCTCACTATAGATATTGTAAGTACCACATATGTAGTAAGTGGACAAATGAGCAGGTGGGTCATTTCCTGATACAAGAAACTATTATTTTCCATGGCTTTCATAGGTACCTGGCTTCATATATCTGAAACTGCAGGTAATCATCAGCAACAGTCTCATTAGATCTCTTACCAAGAGTAAAGAGAAAGGCAACCTATAGTCCTATAGGTTGCCTTTCTCTATAGTCCAACCCAGATTTCATATGGAAAAGTTAGTCCATGCCCCCACCAGCCTGCTTTTAGATAACAGTCCTTGGCCACAATTCTTGTCCTCCTTTGCATTTTCATCCAAAAAGACATTTATTTTGCTCTGGAGTATGGATATGTCATTTTTAACTCTGACACTTTATCATTAACATGTGTTACGAGCAATGGGTAGATAGTAGGGTTCAAAATGTGAATTTACAACACCATTTTGAATGACAGTGTTCTGTTGTATTGAACACATTTTATATTATTAATTTTTCCTCTATTAATTTGAAACAGGTAAATTCTAAATTTAGTTTTAGTGGTAACTGATATATTTACAACATGCATTCTTAGTTTATGTTTCCTTTTTTTTTTTTTTACCAAACTCTTGAGCTAATCATTATTTTCATCCTGTTCAAAAACAGAGCAGAATCATAGAATCATTTGCCATTATTTAGCCACCCTCAAGTCTACTCTTTTTGTTTTGTTCTATAGTCTACTCATTTAGATTTACCCATATGTTTTCCTTTCTTTTTTTTCTTTTTCCCTACACAGCATTTATTTTTGCATTTAAAATTTTCTATTTAGGTTCAATTTCCTTCTTGATTTAAATCAAATAAAAGTAAGTCTTTAAAAATTAGCTTAAATTTTAATAGAGATGTATATTTTAGGAATGTTCAATTCAACAGCTCAGCCAAGTCCCATAGTCCATTCTGCTCCATCTTTGCTTCTCATTGTAGGCTTGCATTTTGTAGTCAGGTCCTCCATTTGTGCTACAAAGGTGGATCACAATAGCTCCTGGGTCATTTCTGCCCCAAGAAACCCCAGCAGAAAAGAGTCTTGCAATGTCTTAGGCTACATTCTCATTGTACAAGTTTGTCCATGTGCTTTTTTCTGATCTAATCACCATAGTGAAGAAAATAAAATATTGAAGTGAGATCAACAGCATTAAAACCATATTTCTTGAAAATGGGTTAAGCATGACTGCTTTTTTTTTTTTTTTTTTTTCCAGAAGAGGCTGTAGATTGATGCCAGGAAGGCAAAAAATCACAGCTTTTGACTGCATTTAGTCATATAACTAATATCTATGGACAGTTTGAAAGTCACTTCTACCCAGATTAGTATATATTTATATGTGTGTGTATGTCTATGTGTTTGTGTGTGTGCACATGTGTGAACATACACATAGTTTCTGTAAGACATAGTGGTTATATTTGTTTATATATTTTTTGGAGATGTAGAAACTAAGGGGCTTAGAGAAATGAAGAGATATAATTAGGTAGTGGGGAATCATCGTTTGGAATTTAGGTCAAAACCATGTTGTTCACAAGTTTGTATATTGTTCATGTTTGCTCATTCTCCCTCCTCACTCTCTCTCACAGATTATTCTCTGACAAAGAATAAGGAAATGGATTTAGAATATTTCAAATGACAATAAAGTATATATAACATATTTTTATTTATTTGTGCAATACAAAAAATGGTAAACTATGCTTAAAAGTATGTATTTCATTAAAACACACTAAATATAGTATTTCTTGTGTGTACATTCACATAAGTAAGCCACTCAGGATTCTGCAAGGATATACCTACATAAAATGCGTGTGTGTGTACATGTAATATTTTTAAACTCAATTATAATGATTTTTTTTTTTTTTTTTAAGTCTTACTAGCAAGGTTATTGGAAGAACAGAATAAACATTTCTAAGTATTAGTAAACTTGAGCCCTGGGTCAGGAAGGTGTTGTAAGAAAAAAAAATGTAAGGGATATAGCATATCAGTAGCCATATGGAGAAAAATTATTGTTACATATTCTAAAATAGAACTTTTAGCTGAGAGAAAAGTACTTTAGATTTATGAGCAGCATCTCAGAGAACCATGATATGAACAATTAAATGTAAATAAGTTAATTTTAATATGGATTGGTATTTCTGATGGATCTTCCAGTGCTTCTGTTGACAATACATCAAGAATCAATTTAGGATCCAGTTGAAAACAAAGTTTATAATCCTCATTTAATGGATTTTGATGCCTCCGGCAGTATGGTGATATAAAAATGATTAAAATGTGCCCCATTTCTGTGTAATCAATAAAACTTCTCTCTAAAATACATTAGGTTCAAAATACCTCTCAGCAGACTTGTTTGTGCTGTTTCTGTAGAATCCCAAATAAATTATTAGTCATTATTTTTATATACAGATTTATTAGACATCTCATCTTCCAGGTTATTAACACTTATGTCACCCAAACCAATCAGAAGGTCACCTGTCAACAATGGATTAAACCAAAATATATATCAAAACCCTACCAGAAGCATAATAAAATAAAGTGTTGTAAAAATGAGGAAAATATGCTTGTAGATATATGTAAGATAATAACAACATGCTATGGTTTTTAAAAGGGTAGGTGAATCAATTATTGAAATCAGGTAGATAAAAGAGAAAAAAATCCTATTAATTGTATTATATAAAAGCAACTTCCTTTAAATATTACAACATTGGATTTCTAGGTTTTATTTTATTTTCAAAGAATGAACAAAACTTTTGGCATTAATTATTAATTATCTTTATTTATGAATCATTTATGCACATATGTACACATTATACAATGAAACTGAATTCATTATATTTATTGAATTTTTTATTATATGCACTTTCATCACCATTGTAAAAAATTGTGGTTATATGATTTATGTTACAGATTTACTCTGCAGATGTAAATAGATCTTAGGTTGCATGACAGCTCTCTATTTTAAAAATGTTTTTACCTTCAAGGTATTTTATAATATATATAGCAAAACAAATTTGGAGTTTAGCTTCCATATACAACATGTAAAATTTCTATGAAATTTACATTTTGGTGAATTTCCACCTTATGAATTTAATAAGAAATGCATACATATTGGAGAAATATGCAAATCATAGTGGTCACTATAGTTCATTAAAATAAATAATACCTCAATAACTTTTTACACATTTTTGCCTCATTGCTTAATCACCTTTCTATTGATTCTAATTATAAATACTAAAATAAATTTAGTAGTTAAATAATCACTACATTATTTTTATGGTATGTATGTGTATGTATGAGTGTGAATATGTGTGTTGCTGGAATTAAATGCATTTTGGTTGTGTATCTGAAACTGATTACTAAATATTAACTACTAAATGCACAAATACATGAGCACCTATTCTTTTTTTTATTATGTTATGTTAATCACCATACATTACATCATTAGTTTTTGATGTAGTGTTCCAGGATTCATTGCTTGTGTGCAATACCCAGTGCTCCATTCAGTATGTGCCCTCTTTAATACCCATCACCAGGCTAACCCATCCCCCCACCCCCTCCCCTCTAGAACCCTCAGTTTGTTTCTCAGAGTCCATAGTCTCTCATGGTTTGTCTCCCCCTCTGATTTCCCACCCTTCATTTCTCCCTTCCTACTATCTTTTTTTTTTTTTTAACATATAATGTATTATTTGTTTCAGAGATAAGGTCTGTGATTCACCAGTCTTGCACAATTCACAGTGCTCACCATAACACATACCCTCCCCAATGTCTATCACCCAGCTACCCCATCCCTCCCACCCCCCACCACTCCAGCAACCCTCAGGTTGTTTCCTGAGATTAAGAATTCCTCATATCAGTGAGATCATATGATACATGTCTTTCTCTGATTGACTTATTTCGCTCAGCATAATACCTTCTAGTTCCATCCATGTCGTTGCAAATGGCAAGATTTCATTCCTTTTGATGGCTGCATAATATTCCATTATATATATATATATATATATATATATACACCACATCTTCTTTATTCATTCATCTGTCGATGGACATCTTGGCTCTTTCCATAGTTTGGCTATTGTGGACATTGCTGCTATAAACATTGGGGTGTACATACTCCTTTGGATCACTACATGTGTATCTTTGGGGTAAATACCCAGTAGTGCAATTGCTGGGTCATAGGGCAGCTATTCTTACATACTTGGGGTCTATTATATAATGTTTCCTTAACTCTTAAGGAGAGAAAGAATACATATCCCATCTAAATTACTAAATAATAACTAATTGCTTTAGCATTACCGTGATAACTATAAATTAATTATTGAGCGCTCACTCTACTAAGAACTTGACAGGATTATAACAGTTAACACAACAATCTTAGGTGTTATTATATTCACTTTGCAGATAAAGAAACTGAGGCACAGAGTATAAGTAACCCATCCAAGGAAACATAGCTAGTAAATAGTCAACCCAAGATGCATCCCCAGGCACTTTGACTTTAGTATTTATAATCTTTTTTTTGGTAAGATTTTATTTATTATTTATTTATTATTTATTTATTTATTTATTTATTTATTATTTATGAGAGAGAGGGAGAGAATATGAGCATGCAGAGAGGGAAGCAAACTCTGGGCTGAGTGCGGAACCCAACGGGGGTGGGGGTGTTTGATCTCAAGACCTTGAGATCATGACCTGGCCCAAACCAAGAGTCTGATGTTTAATCCACTGAGCCACTCAGGCACCCTGGTATTTGTAATCTTAAGAGCTGCCTCATGCTATTCAGAAGATTACAAAAGACATGGAGAAATGAGCTGGAAAGACTCAGAATCCTTATATCCAGTAAGATTAATTGAATTGGGTGCACCTGCATGGCTCAGTTGGTTAAGTGACGGACTCTTGATTTCAGCTCAGGTCATGATCTCAGGGTCTTGGGATGGAGCCCCACATGGGGTTCTGCATGCAGCAAGGAGTCTGCTTGTCATTCTCCCTCTGCTCCTCCCCCTGTTCTCCCTTTTCTCTCTAAAATAAAATCTTTTAAAAACAAGATTAATTGAACTGGGTAGGGTAGAAGTAATACTGCATTAGCCATATGACACACCTGTGGCCCTCTGCCATGGCAGGCTGAAAAGAATTTCTTAATTTGGGTTCTTTCTGCTTTTCTTTCACCCCATCCTCCTTCCATTTTCTAAGGTTTTCAAAATGTGATGGCTTCTGGAAAGTCTGACTCTGTATGTGTCTACAGCCACATACATAGCTTTTTCAATGACTAGCATAAATTTCAACATGCCATTGAAAGTAAGTTGAGGTTAACATGTTAGAAAATCTGGGCTCTAATAAATTGCAAATGGAGCTCATATATATTTCAGTAAAAAATATTTTCTCCTGTATATGCTATCTGTTTTTATGCATAAAATTCATTAGACACATGCCAGTTACTCATTGGTATATTTGTGGGTTTTTTTTTTTCAATCTGTTGTTTTACTTTAGCAAAGGCCATAGAATCAGTAATAATTTGAAATAAAAATAGTTTAAGATTGAGATGAAAATAAGGAGTTAGTTCTGTTTTTATCCTTTTCTTCATTTTGCCCTCTTGTCCTGGACAGAGTGCAAAAGTAAAAATAGTATTTTCCAGAGTAATCAGCAGATTGGCTTCTGTCAATTAAATGGTAGACTTGGAAGGTACAAATGACTTTGGGTTGGTTGTTTTTCTGGCAGTAAATGAGTGTGAAAGGACTCTTTTTTCTGAGCAGCATTCCAGTATCCTCTCTCTCACTTTGGGGGTCCTGAACTAATTGCAATGGGACCAACAGAAGTTTCTTTTCTCCCCTCCCTCCTGATTGTGCCAAAGCAGCAGCTCCTCCACAGGACACCCCCAAGGCATTTTGCAGTCATTTTTGGAGACCGAGACTATAGTCAACTACTCTAGTCCTTCTAGTATTAACATAAGCACTTAAATACTATAATTAAATCATTTTAATTAGGGGCATCTGGGTGGCTAAGTCGGTTGAGCATCTAACTTTTGATTTCAGTTCAGGTCATGATCTCAGGATCCTGGGATTGTGCCCTACATGGGCTACACGCTCCACGGGGACTTTGCTTGAGGATTTCTCTCCCTCTCCTTCTGCTCCCACGCATCCCCCTCTAAAATAAATAATCAAATCCTTACAAAATTCATTTTAATTAAAATACCTAGAGTACATTTTTTTTTCTGCAACAGAAACCTTGATGACATAAGAATGGCAAAGTTCACATTGTCATGAAAAATGAAAACAAATAATCTTTTCTATCTAAACATGTAAATAAATTATGTAGTTTTTATTTTCCTACTTGTATCATCAAAATAATAAAGATAATTTATAGGAGAGCTTAGTAGTTGGATAAAAAATTTGTATTTAGTATTTAAATATAAAATAAATATTTGATTAATTGCTGGGTAATCTGATAATACCTGTTCAAATGGTTGGTTTCTTTGGCTAGCAGAATTTCTTACCAAAAAAAAAATGTGTAATCTCCAGATTTAATCTTTTTTCAAGTCTCCTCCAACCTAACAGATATATACCCACATTATACTGATATTGTCAAATCACTGTTGAATCTTGAATCATGATGAAATATGCATGAGACTTAGGAAATCAAGAGAACAAGATGTTAATATTCATAATGGATGATAAATTGACATAACTAGCTATTATAAACATTTTAGGTGGAATATATCTCTGCCATCCTCAAATAGCTGAATAGAGTGACACTAATAAATGTCACCAAGTTTTTTAAGAAATGTAATCTTTTAATACATCTTAAAATTATGAGAATCCAAGTGTGTTTCCACTAAAATCTTTAGGCACAGATAACTTGTGTGTTGGGATTTATCTTTTTAAATCTAAACATATATCTACGTAATTCTGATTTTTCTTTAAAAAAAAATCAGCGTGGAGATAATCTCTTTATATAAACAAGTAGATTTAAATCAAAATTTTTTTGTTACCACAATGTCACTCAACTTTTGAACTCTTGTAAATTATTTTTTTAGAAATCATAATCATCTTTCTTTAAAGATGACTTTTAATGATCAGCTGAGAATATAATTATTTATTTATGTCAAAATATTAAATGTGTTAAATACATGCCGATTTTTCTGAGACACATTGCTGATTCCAGAGATGAATCAGATATGAGCTCTTCCCACAAAAGATACACAGTTTAGTAAGGGAGACATAAGATAAAAGCAAGGAATAATATAAACCCACTTGGGGAAGCTACAAATGTTTCTACTGATAGTTTACTAGTGGAATTCCTATAATGTTCTTTGTCTTCAAGTTATAAAGGAAAGAGAGTACCCAAAGCATATCATATAAATATAAAAATGAATGAGTAAGCTATCAAAAGAAATCTTGCAAATCAAGGAGAAGAAAGAAAATTTAAGAGAAAAAATATCAAGGCATAGATAATTTACAATTGGCAGAAGAAGCTTGGATGGCTAACAAGAATAAGAAAGAGGATATTTATATACATACTCATTGCTTATGTTAGACATACTAACTAAAATAACAGTGGGATAGCTGTTTGTATTCAATATGTTGGTAAAGTTTAAAAGTTAGATAACACCAAATAATTGCTGATGATGGAAAAAAGATGTTCACACACTGTCTTTATAACAAACGACTTCCAAATATTAGGTTTGGGCCCAAATCATCAGGATAACTTTTAAAATTATTAAATCCTACCCTTATTTTCTTAATCCTCTAATGGGATTTAGAAATCTCAATTTGTAAGTGATCCCAAGTGACTTACATGTGCATCAAGGACTGGGAATTCCTCACTGTCTTTAACCACAGTAAATAACCATTCATAGACTTAGGCACAGAATAGACAAAATGAGATAAAAAGAAAATAAAATTTATGTATGCAAAATTTTTAAAAACTGGAATGAATCTGGAATCTAGGAAAGAGGATAATGCCTAATAGTGTTCACCAATTTTGTATTAATCTTTTCAACCCCTAATCTTCTCTTTTCTAATTTTGTAATATGTAATTCTAGTCTCTAGTTAATATGAGCAAAAATACATTTGTCTTTGGTCATAAATATTCAAAACATTTTATCCCTTATAGTTTCTAAAAACTTCAATAGTGTTAAATAAATCTCTGAATATTTATGTTCATTATCTTTAAATATCTTTCTAACAATGCATTTGGAATCATATCATTGCTGTTTCTATATATATTGTTTATTTCCTCCAAACCCAATAAATTCTTTAAAAGCATAAACATATTCCTGTGGAATTAACATAAAAGGTGATGAAAATCAAGCTCTTCCAAATAGTTCTCAATATATGCTTTCTCTGACATTTCACCATCTTGATAATGTGAAGTCAATTTCAGTTCTAACTGCTTCAAGAAATTGTTTCTTTTTCCTTTCTTTCTTTTTGTTGAGACTTTAGAATTCAAAGACATTTTACTTCCAACTTTTCATTGAACTTTTGACCATTTCATTGAATGTATGCTTTTTAAATTCTCCTTTATGTAGTAATATGTTCAGTTTTTGTATTGAAAGAAGACATTTTAGCATGTAAAAAATTCCACCTCTGGTAAAATCTTTCAATAACAGGCATATTTTGATATATTATTTAGCTGTATTATTGTTCCATCAGGGAGTCTTAAAATGCTTATACAGAAGATGAGTCAAGGAGGACACAGAAATGGATCTTAACAATGAAACTGTTTTCTAGCAGTCTTGATGTTTTCTGAAATTGTTTATAAGACCTATTTGTGCCTCAGGCATTGTGCTTTTACAGAAAATATCATCAATAAATAACTCAAAAAAGTTTTGCAACTCAACTGACTTAGCTTCTTGTTTCCCGGCCCTATTAAACTGCTTAAGCAACCATACATGCCACTCCCTACTCAAGTTCCCCATATGATCAGTTTGAGAGCTATTTTGTTGTTGAAGAAAAATGGTTGGGATTGTTGAAAAAGTAGCCCTTTACCTCACTGGTTGGACTGTGGATAGTGTAGTAGGCTTTGAATTAGACACAGGTTTTGCTTTTGGTGTTTATTATCCATATAACTTAGACAAACACACTATTTTTCAGAATTTCAGTTTTCTTATCCACATGGAAAAATTAACATATAAATCAAAGGTTGTATATAAAATGAGATAATGTATTATGCAAACGCTGAAATGCTATTCAAATACAGACTATTATTAAAACCACACAGGCTCTCAATCCAGAAACCTAGAAGTCAGCTATGAGTTTTCATTATCAGAGAGCACCCACTTCAATCCATCTGCAAGTCTTCATTCCAGGTTAGCAGCTTCTCTCTCTCTCTCTCTTTCTCTCTCTTTCTTTTTCTCTCTCATTCTCTCTCTCCCTCTCTCTCCACTGTCCCTGCCCTAGCCAGGACACCCTATTCGGTATCCAAACTGCTACAGCAGGCTCCAAACAAGCTTCTGCTTATAGCCCTAAGATATTCTCTACACAAAAGCCAGAATGATCTTTGGATATATAGGTCAGGTCATTTCATTACCTTGTTTGAAATTGTTTCATGTTGTAATAAAATTCAAAGGCCTCACCGTGTTCCTTATAGCCCTCTGTGATCTTGCACTAGCCTAGCCTTTCAACTTCATATTGGGCTTTTTTTCCCCTTGCTCACTAGGCTCCAGCCACATTCTATGTCCCTGGCATACAGAACAGTTCTCAGTAGAAAGTAAGCCCCTACTACATATTTTTGGGTTGAATAAACAAAGTGGTATCCTCCAAAGTGAAAGACAGTGAGTTATACACAGAAATACCTTAATCACAAGTTATTTGGCATGTAAATATGTAGGAAGAATAAAGTGAATACATTGTTAACATGATCTAAATGAAGTAGTAAAACAAACACAAATGCACACATGAACACACACGTGTGTGTGTGTGTGTATATATTACATATACACAAATACACATACAAATGCTAATATCCTTGCAATACAGAGAAGCACATCATGATTATAAAACAGGGTGGAAAATAAGTTTGATAGGATATATAGTAAGAAAATAAACAGAAAACTCTCTAACTTTGGAAGGCATGTTGAGTTGAAGATATTTTGAGTACCTCTTCAAGGAACTACAAGAAAAAAGCCAGTCATACTCCCAACGAAGGACTTAGGTAAAGTTTGTTTTTGGCTGATGGGACCTACAGAAGTGCAGAGGAAAATAACAATTAGGGTATAAATATATATAACAGAAAGGTGCCTTAGAGAGAAAAATAAAGAGCAACAGTGAGGGAGAGGGTGGGGAATGGAGTTCATAAGTCAAATTTGGTTTTAGGTAAAGAAAATATGGGGCACCTGGGTGGGTCAGTTGGTTAAGTGGCTGCCTTTGGCTCAGGTCATGATCCCAAGGTCCTGGGATCGAGCCCCATGTCAGGCTTCCTGCTTAGTGGGGAATCTGCTTGTCCCTCTCTCCCTGTCCCTCTGCCTCTTCCCTCACCCGTGCTCTCTCTCACTCACTCTTTCTCTTTCAAATAAATAAATAAAATCTTAAAAAAAAGAAAATATTAAAGATTTCAAAGTGTTTCTATTTATTTAGTTAAAATTTTATTTTTAATAATGATAATACAAATATATATAATTTAATAATTAAGATTGTGTCTTAAAGCAGGAAGTTTAGAAATAAATCAAAATATTATCTTTTTTCATAAGTAAAATATTAATTCAAAACATCATCCTATTTTTTTTAGGATTTTATTTATTTATTTGACAGAGAGAGACACAGTGAGAGAGGGAACACAAGCAGGGGGAGTGGGAGAGGGAGAAGCAGGCTTCCCTCCAAGCAGGGAACCCGATGCAGGGCTGGATCCTAGGACCCTGGGATCACAACCTGAGCTGAAGGCAGACGCTTAATGACTGAGCCACCCAGGAGCCCCAAAACATCGTCTTATTAAGGATGAACAGATTATAAAAACCATTATTACAGGAGACCTGGATTCTAAATATGACTCTACCATTCACTTGTTCTATGATTTTGGGCATTTGTCTTTTCTTCTTGGTTTCATTTTTCAGATTAAGGAAAGCAGAAGTATTAATTATTAAAGGAACACTTTAATATATAAAGGTCTATACTTTCTTTTCTGATAATCATGGATGAGGAGGAAGATTAATGTGGAGGTGGAGGGGAGTGCTGTGGCAATTTTTAAAATAAATAGCCTTTATTTTTTTAGGGTTTTAAGTTCACAGCAAAATTGAATGGAAAGCGCAGAGAGGTCTCATGTACACCCTGCCCCTACATTCACACACTCTCCCCCACTATGAAATTCCCAGTGGTACATTGTTACCTTGATTCATCATTATCACCCAAAGTTCACACACTATATTATGTTTCACTCTTAATGTTGTATATTCTATGGGTTTTGACAAATGTGTAATGACATATACCTACCATTATAGTATCATACAGAATATTTGCACTGTCCCCGAAAGTATCTGTTTTGCTTATTCGTCTCTCTTTCCCACATGAACCACGAATCTTCTTACTAACCCCATAATTGTACCTTTTCATGTCCTGTAGTTGGAATCATATTGTGTAGCCTTTTTAGATTGACTTCTTTCACTTAGTAACATGCTTTAAGATTCCTCCATGTCTTTTCATGGCTTCATAATTCATTTCTTTTTAGTGCTAAGTAATAATCCATTTTCTGTATTATAACACGGTTTATTTACCCACTCACTTGTTGAAGGACATTTTAACTTGCTTTCAAGTTTTGGCAATTATTCATAATTGTGTATACATAAATTATACATTTGCATTATACATATACAACTGCATTATCCATAAGACTGATGTAAACATTCCACTGCTGGTTTTTGAGTGGACATACATTCACCTCCTTTGAGTAAATATCAAGGAGTGTAATGATTACTGGATTATATGGCAAGAGTATGATTACTGCAAAACCTGTCTTGCAAAGTAGCTATACCGTTTTTCATTCCACCAGCAATGAATGAGAATTTCTGCTGATCCACATGACATTAGTATTTACTGTTGTCAGTAGTTTGGATTTTGGTCACTCTAATAGGTGTGTGCCTGTCTTTTGCCCATTTTTTTGGATTGGATTATTTTCTTATTATTCATTTGTAAGGTTTGTTTGTATACATTGGATAACAGTCTTTTATCAGTTGTGTCCTTGTAATTGTTTTCTCTCAGTCTGAAGCCTATCTTCTCATTTTCTTGACATCTTTCTCAGAGTGTAAGTTTGAAAATTTAATCAATCTAGTCAATTCTTTCATGGATCATGCCTTTGATGTGGTATCGTAATGTATGGTGATTAACATAACATAATAAAATAAAATTTAAAAAAAAGTCATCACTGTATCCAAGGTCACCTAAGTTTTCTCCTTTGTTATCTTCTAGGAGTTTTATGAATTTGCATTTTACATTTAGGTTTACAGTCCATTTTCAGTTGTTTTTTTTTGTGTGTGAAGGGTGTAAGATTTTTGTCTAGATTTATATTTTTTAAGATTTTATTCACTTATTTGAGAGAGAGAGAGAGCAAGTGTATGAGCAGGGGGAGGAGGCAGAGGGAGAGGGAATAGCAGGCTCCCCACAGAGGAGGGAGCCCAATGTGGGGCTAGACCCCAGGACCTTAGGACCATGACCTGAGCCGAAGGTAGATGCTTAACCAACTGAGCCACCCAGGCACTCTATATTTGTATTTTTATATGTGGATGTCCACTTGTGCCCTGATATTTTTTAAAGTAGGTTTAAGGGACAGTTTATATTGGAGAAAAAGTAAGAGATTCCTTCAAAAGAAAGTAGAAATTTTATTGCATTGTGTCTAAGAAGAATAGCTAATTTACTAATAAAAGGTGAAAGGAATTTTTAGGTATATAAAAACAAACAAAAAGAATGGATATCTTAAACTTATAACTTGAATACCTACATAGCTGATGTTTTTTCTTCTTGATCTCAGTAAATTTTGTTGATAATGTGTATGTTTTTCACATCTGTCTTGATTTTTCTTAGATTATGTTTTCATTGTATTTAGATTTGGGTTGATATGTTCCTAGCACTGATAGAAATGAATAAACAACCTCAATGTATTGAGAACTCATATTAAAGTATATGTTAATTGTAAAATTCCATACTGATACTTCAAATACATCCAAAATAATGTTTACAGATATTTAGATCTTTATAATGTAGTTATTATATAATATTGGCTATTGTGAATAGAATGCTCATTATACCTTGTTGCTTGATGTTGTTGAGTTCTTTCTGTATCTTTGCTGATTTTCTGTCTAGTTGTCTTTTCTATTGCTGATATCCTATCTAGTTGTTTCTCTCTCTACTTATCAACGGGTATTGAAGATTCCAACTATAATTAAGATTTGTCTATTTCTCCTTTCAGTTCTAGAAATTTTGCATTACAAATTTATAGCACTACTTTTTGGTGTATGCACATTCAAGATCGTCATCTCTTCTTGGAGAATTAACCCATTTATCTTTGTGTAATCTTCTCTGGAACGATTTCCTTTGATTTGAAGTCTACTTTATCAGATATAAAGATACCTACTCTACTTTTATGTTTGCAAGATACATCTTTTTTTCCATACTTTTAGTTTCAACCTATCAATAGTATTATATTTGAGATTTTGTATATTGGTATTTGTATTATTAGAATATTCAGACCATTTACCTTGAATGCAATTATGGATATTTTAAGAATTATGTCTGGTATTTTATTTTTGTTTTCTGTTTATTTTCTGTTTTCCATTTCTTTTTCCTTCTTTTCTGACACCCTGTGGGTTACAGAAATGTCCATGTTTTAGAATTTCATTTGATTTATTTATAGCATTTTGTATAGCTTTTTCAGTGGTTGATGTAGTTATTACATTATATTTACATAAGTTATCACAGTCTACTGGTGTCAACATTTTACCAGTATAAGCAAGGTATAGAAATTTTATCTCCCTGTATGTCTCTTCACTCTTCCTATTTAAAATTATCTTAAATATTTCCTCTATATAAATTCATAACCATATGACATAGTGGTGACACCAACAAATGGTGACATAGTGTTACAATTTTTGCTATAACTCTGAAGTATAAATTAGAAAACAAGGGAAAGCCTATGGCCCTAGCAGCCTGATGGCAGCGCATCTCTTCTGCTCTCGGAAGCTAAGCAGGGTCGGATCCGGTCAGGACTTGGATAGAAAACAAGGGAAAGAGGCTTATGGCATTTATCCATTTTTTCCACTTTCATTGTTTTATTTATTTATTTATTTATTTATTTATTTATTTATTTATTTTGTCTCCTAGATATTTTGAGATTCCTCCTCTCATCATTTTTTTTTTTTTTTCTGCTTAGAGAAATATCTTAGTCATTTACTCAGGGTAGGTCTATTGATAATAAATTCTCTGAATTTTCCTGCATCTGAAAAATCTCTTGATTTACCCTTATTTCTGAAGAATATTTTCACTAAATTTGGAAATCTAGGCCTTTAGTTCTTTTCTTGAAATACTTGAAAAATGTACTATTTCTCCTTGGGTCTCTAGTTTTTGATGAGAATCTCCTGTCAGTTGAATTGTTTTTTCTCTGTGGGTGAAGTATCTTCTCTCACACACTGCTCTTAAGACTTTTTCTTTGTCAGAAAAAAAATCCCATTTATAATTCACCAAAAATAATAAGATACCTAGGAATAAACCTAAGCAAAGAGGTGAAAGACCTGCACTCTGAAAACTACAAAACACTGATGAAAGAAATCGAAGATGACACAACGGAATGGAAAGACATTCCATGGTCATGGATTGGAAGAATAAATATTGTTAAATATCTATACTATCTAAAGCAATCTACAGATATAATGCAATCCCTATCAAAATACCATCAGCATTTCTCACAGAGCTAGAACAAAAAACCCTAAAATTTGTATGGAACCACAAAAGACCCTGAGTAGCCAAAGCAACCTTGAAAAAGAAAAGCAAAGCTGGAGGCATCACAATTCTGGACTTCAAGTTATATTACAAAACTGTAGTGATCAAAATGGTATGGTACTGGCACAAAAATAGACACAAAGATTAATGGAACAGAGTAGAAAACCCAGAAGTAAACCCATAGCTATATGGCCAATTGATCTTCCACAAAGCAGGAAAGAATATCAAATGGGAAAAAGTCTCTTCAACAAATGGGAAAACTGGACAGCAACATGCAGAAGAAAGAAACTGGACAACTTTCACAAAAGTAAATTCAGAATGGATTAAAGACCTAAATATGAGACCTGAAACCATAAAAATCCTAGAAGAGAACACAGGCAGTCATTTCTTTGACATCTGCCATAACAACTTTTTATAGAGGCCTCAGGAAAAATAACCTGAAAGTATCAATCAGAAAGAAAACTTTTAAAAGTAACAGAAAAAAAAAAAAGAAGAAGAAGAAGAGAGAGAGAAACCAAGAAACAGACTTAATTATAGAGAACAAACTGATGGTTACCAAGAGCGGGGGCGTGGAGGGGGGTAGGTGATGGGGATTAAGGAGGGCACTTGGGATGAGCACCGCACCAGGTGATGTCTGGAAGTGCTGAACCACTATACGGTGCACCTGAAACTAATGTAACAATGTATGTTCACTAACTGAAATTAAAATTAAAACTTAAAACAATTTCTTTGTCTTATTTTTCAGAAGTTTAACCATGATGTGTCTTGGCATAAATTCCTTAGGGTTTATAAGGTTTGGGGTTCACTTAGTCTGTTGAATCTGTAGGCAGGTTTGTTTGTTTGTTTATTTATTTATTTATTTATTTATTTATTTATTTATTTATTGCAAATTTGTGAAAAATTTCCATTATTGTTTCTTGAAATACTTTTTAATTTTTATCCTCTTACTCCTCTTCTTCCAGGACTCTGGTGACATGGATTTTCAATTTTTGTAATAGCCCACAAGTTCTCTGAGGCCATGTTTATCCCTTGTCTCCCTCAGCTTATTTTCTCTCTGTTGTTCAGGTTATGCAATTTATACTGTTCTTCTTCAGGTAATTCTAATACCCCTGTCATCTCAGCATTGGTATTTATTGGCCATATTTTTCATTCAACTTGAGTTTTTCCTGGTTCTTAGTATAATAAATAATTTTTTTAAACCATGAACATTTTGTTATTAAGTTGTGAGACTGTATCATATCCAAACCTTCTGTTTTAATTGGCTTCTGGTACTGCTCTAGGCGGGAAAGAAGAGTGCTACTGCTTCACTTTAAAGTGGCTTAGGAATCCAGGTATAGGATCTGCACTTAGCTTCCGCAAGTTTCCAAAGGAAGGAAGGTGTCATTGTTATTACCAAGCAGAAGTGGAAGTGCGGCTCCCAACTAGGCTTCGCTGATAGCCTGGGATGAGAGGAATAGAACTGCCTTGTTCCTTTTTGCCATATGGTCTCCACTGACACTGTGTGGAGGCGAGGATCTCTTATATTGCCTGAGGGGAATGAAAATCCTTATTCAGCCTCTCTGATGCCATCCCTCCTGGAGGGTTGGGATGCCTCTTTACAACCCCAAGAATGTAGAAGTTTAGGGGAAGTCTAGGGAAGTGAAGGCAAACCCGTGTGTGTGTGTGTGTGTGTGTGTGCGCGCGCGTGTGTGTGTGTTTGATTGGATTACAGCAATTATTGTATAAAAGTTTTATATCTTTTTAGAGCCCCTTTTCTGGTTCTTTGGCTAGACAGACCAGGTTTTTGTTCAGGGCTTTTTTTTTTTTGTCTGTATCTCTTGACGTCTCAGGGTTGCTAACTTCATTACCAAAACTGGGAGATTGGAGGCCAAAAGAAAACCCTGGGAACTCATCATTATTTTGTTCATTGGGTATCAAGGTGTGAGCCTGTCTGCCTTCTCTCTACCTTTCAGAGTCTCCTTATGTTTATTTTTTTGCAGAATATCCAAGGCTTTTAGTTTTTTTTTTTTTAACTGAAGTATAGTTGTCATACAATATTATATAGTTTCAGGTGTATAATATAGTGATTTGATAATTATATATATTGCAAAATGCTTGCTACAATATATTTAGTTGCTATTTGTATGTCACTATACAAAGTTATTACAACTATTACAAATAGTTATTACAACTATTACTATATCTCCACGCTGTACTTTTCATCCCTGTGACTTACTTATTTTACAACTGGAAGTTTGTACCCCTAATCCCTTCTTTTATTTCACCCATTCTCTGGCAACCATCAATTTGTTCTCTGTCTATACGGGTCTATTTAGTTTTATTTAGTGGGAAGAATCAAAATAAATACATTTATCCCATCTTCCTGGAAGCTTAAAACATCTGTTCTCATCTGAAATAGAGGTCGTCATAAAGCTTGCTCAGAGATATAGGAATAGCTTCCAATTTCTGATATAGCTACATATCATCAGTTACCCATTATTTGATAACAACCTCAACAATGCTGTATAGCAGTTTGTTCCAGAAAACAGTCTTCAGCAAAATCTTCATTTCTCTTGTCCTCCAACAATGCTGTGAATTAAGATTCTAGAGAGAGTTAACCAAGAGTTAAATCCTTAAACAACCTGAGGCTAGGAGAAAGGTTATAGAACAAATGATAACCCATTACTTTGACCACATTCTTCCAAAGAGCATGCTACAAGTGTTAGCTTTGAGATGTTCCACCAAAAAGGGGTTTTCTTACTGCACATTTGCATTAGCAAAGTAGAGAGGGCACATTCAAAATTAATACGATTATTTATAGAAGTAACAGATTATGAAAACCTAGGAATTTGGGAGCGCAGAAAGTTTTGACAACTAAGCAAGGAAAAAGTGTTAACAGAGCCAGGAGGGGGCTGGGACTATGTAAGAAGGAGCACACAAAAGAGACCGAGGCCACAGGAACACCAACCCCATTCAGGGCTTGGATCCATCTGCAGTTGCACTAAGTCTCATTCTCAAAAAGACACCCATGCTTGGTTTAAAGCTCTGTAGTGGCGGCCTTGAAATTCTTAATAATTTTACCTTTAAACTGGCATTTTGTAAGTAAAGTTGATGGTATAAATGAGCATTCATTGAACACAGAAGATCTACCTAGTAGCAATGTTCACCCAGACTCAGGCCTGCAGACACAACGGACAGAAGGCATCATGTACACCAGCAGTTGACCTGGTCACCTGGCACGTATAATCATGCCTAGGGTGCTTCCAATATGTTGTGGGGGCTCTGAACATGTGGCCCAGGCCATGGTCTGTTCCCAGACTGATGGAGACATCGAAGCAACAGAAGCCAACTTCTGGCCATGGACCCTGGAGAGAAGAGTGTCCTGTATGGAAACAGTGACTCACAGTAGAAGACTAGCTTGCATGTCCCTTTCTGGAACCCATCCCTAAATCATCTGCACAAATAATTATATTTTGGCCTGAGCATTTATATAGGACATACCAGTGCTATACCAGGCAATAAACTTTGTCAGCAAATTATTACAAAATAAAAAATGTACACATGGACATTGCAAAAAAAAAAAAAAAGCACATTATGGAGTTATTAGAATTCTTTAAATAGTTTAGAACTTCTGGTTTTAAAAACTGCTAGAATATTGCAAAACAAATATTTAGAATGATCATCTTTGACAGAAGATAATACTTATATGAAGCTTTAAATGAATCAACACTAAATGAAAAAAAATTAGAATTTTTTTTGTAATTTCTGAAGACACAGCAATAGAATGAATGAAGATGCATTGTGAATTAAATGCCAATCATAAAGCCACTCTTGGTTTCTTTTATGATTTCTGCAAGTTACAAGAAATGTCAAAATAAATATAAAAATGTCATTCTATAAATTTATATTTAAAATTAAATTCACACTTACATGAAGCTGGGTTTGTACAAAGAATTCTATCCTTTTGGAGAAATTAGCTCACTAGAATCATCAGCTCTACATGCACTAAAATATATATTTCAAAAGTATCAGAATATATTCCCAGTGTTGTCACAGCCTATAAAGTACTCTTAACAACTCCAGTAGCAGTTGCTAAGCAGAAAGAATCCTACTCAGAATGAAAATGTACCAAAAATCATTTGCAATTTTGCATTTGCCAAGAGAAAGTGGTGTCACTTTCAATTATATTGACTGAAAATGAAATTGTTAAAAGTTCTGACAAACTAATACAAATATTTGCAGAAAAGTGAGCCAATGGTATCTTACAATCAAATAAGATATCATTAATCAGATCATGTATTGTGTTATATAAAATTATGCTGAATATTACTTTATAATTGTTAGGTTTATATTATTACTCATGTATCACTGTTAATCTTACTTTGTTACTAAAATATTTTAAAGGAAAATCTTTAGATTTTAGTATCTTTGATGGTAATTTTTTCCAATTTTTCAAACAAGGTAACCTGCATTATACCCAGAGAGGCAGAAATCCTCTTTCTCTCCTTACATACTCTGATATCCTATTGCCATCTTCAAGGGTTTAATACTTAATGTATATTTTTCCTTATTGCTCAGACACCAAAGGAGATTTAATGAATTATGACTACATGAAGCTTTAATCCTTCAAATATTTTGAAGCCCTATTTAGCAGTCAAAATTCTCTCTATTACCTGAAAGTCACTACTGTTCTTTTCATATATTACTTTTGTCATTTGTATTTATTCTCTTGGAAATAAAGTCTGATTTTGTGTGTGTGTGTATGCATGTGTGTGATAGGTTTCTGATTTTATCTTCTTATACTTTTCTATACCTCGAGATAATTCTTAAGGGAGTGGTATTAAAATAGAATCATAGTGCATAAAATCGGTGCTCAATGAATATTATTAAGTAAACAAATACGGGCGCCTGGGTGGCTCAGTTGGTTAAGCGACTGCCTTCAGCTCAGGTCATGATCCTGGAGTCCCTGCATCAAGTCCCACATTGGACTCCCTGCTCGGCGGGGAGTCTGCTTCTCCCTCTGGCCCTCCCCCCTCTCATGTGCTCTCTCTCATTCTGTCTCAAATAAATAAATTTTTAAAAATCTTAAAATAAATAAATAAATAAATAAATAAACAAACAAACAAATACAATATTACTCAGAGTTGAATGGTGAAGGGTATATAGTAATACGCTAAAAATAGTAGCCCTGACTAATCATGTTATATATGCAACTCACATTAAGTTTTTCATGTTGGTAATCTCACTTAAAAAATATTTTCTAATGTTCTCTTTAATTTCCTAGTTGTCAATATATTTTTATATATGAAATGATAATCATTGGGTTGGGGAAGGCTATTAGTTTGGGTTTAAATTCCTAGTAAGTCAGAATTATTTCAGGAATTTCACTTGAGAGGCACCTTGGTGGCTCAGTAGGTTAAGTGTCAGATTTTGGCTCAGGTCATGATTTCAGAGTCATGAGATGGAGCCCCGAGTCAGGATTCTCATTCAGCCTTAAGCCTGCTTAAGATTCTCTCTCTCTCTCTCAAATAAATAAATAAATCTTAAAAAAAAAAAAAAAGATTCTCTCTCTCCCTTCCTCTCCCTCTGCCCCTCCTCGCCCTCTCCCTCTTGAAAGAAAGAAAAATTTCACTTGAGTAAAATTTATGTAAAATTAATATCTTTAAATTAACTTGTTACTCCATTTGAAAAAAAAGTGTGTTTTCTTTTTCTGCTTATGTGAATATTGATATAATTTTTAAAACATCTAATTACACAGCCTTAAATATTGATGTAATTTTTAAAACATCTAATTACACAGCCTATAAAATGTTTAAATATAAACATTTACAACATTCAACATACTTTTTTTTCTTTAAAGATTTTATTTATTTATTTGATAGAGAGAGAGACAGCGAGAGAGGGAACACAAGCAGGGGGAGTGGGAGAGGGAGAAGCAGACTTCCCACGGAGCAGGGAGCCTGATGCAGGGCTTGATCCCACGACCCTGAGATCATGACCTGAGCCGAAGGCAGATGCTTAATGACTGAGCCACCCAGGTGCCCTTCCACATACTTTTGATATTTCGGAAAAACTCTTCACTGCAATAGCTAACACTGACAAATTTGATTCCTAAAGTAGATTATTTGGTTTTCCCACTCAGAATATGTTGAAAAAGTCAAAGGATACACAGTGAACACGTATACAGTAATCATTATATTTGATTTAACACATAAATAGCTATATATTCATTATCCATCCATCGATGCATCTTATTTTTATATTCCTAAAAGTAAGTTGCAGATATCATTATATTTCAACCCTAAATGCTATAGCATACACATCATTAATTAAATTTCACTATGTGTTTATACTTTGGTTGAGGTTAAGTTTATATACAATGAAATGCACAAATTAACTTTGTCATTCAACGTATTTGGATAAATGCATACACATGTGTAACCCAAACACCTGGGAAGAGACAGAGCATCATCCCCCAAATCTCTTCAAACTCCTTCAGTCAATCCATGTTCCATCCATCAGGGGTTAAACTGTACTTTTTCATCATAGATTAATTTTGACTCTTCTAGAACTTTATATAAATGAAAAAAAATATATAGCATAAGTTTTTTCATAAGATTTTTTTTCACTCAGCATGAATTTTCATTCAGTTTTTAAGAATCATCTCTGATCTAATATTTATTTTTTCTTTTCCTCAAATTGTATTTTGTGGAAATTACTCTAGGCAAGGTTGGTGATAAACTCAGTTTATATTTGTTTCAAGATGTTATATTTATACTTATTTTGGAAATATAATTTCATTGTGTTTACCATTCTAGAAAAAAAATTGTAGAGAATGTTTTAATTTATGAATTGGTGTCTTTTACTATTGTAGATAATTCTAAGCTTTTTCTGCTTTTACATATCTCATTATACTCTTAGGAAACCTGATTCAAAGCACATTAGACCCTTTTTTTCTATTTTTAAAGTTTCAATGTTTCTTTCATAGTCTTCATTTCTTTGGCTCTCTGAGATATGCTGTAGGTAATTTACATAAACTTAAATTTATGTAAATTAGCTCCTTCTTTGGCTGAATATAATTTGATGTAAATATCATCTAATAATTTTTAATATGGAGATGTATATATATTTAATTTTAGTAGATCTATTTAGTACTTTCCAAAACTGCCTGGTCAATTTTGATAGCCTCCTGCTCTTTAGCCATAAATGTTACATTCTTATAATTTTTAACAAATACAGTATAAATATTATATGCAATTGTACACTATAGTTCTAATGTTGCCATAATTTATGTCTGATTTATTTAACTGCTATTATTTTCTCATGGTAAATTATGTTCTGCTGTGTTTTCTTGTGACCAAATGATATTTGGAAATTCCTGGAAGCCTGGGTTTAGAGCACATTAATCCAGGAACTGTTGTTTTGAGCTCGTTTTTTTCTAGGTTTCTGAGGATATAAATTTATGCTGAGATAATGTGAGTCAGTTCAAAACTCGTGGCAAATTGTGGTAGAGAGTTGCATGTGATACATTTGTTTATTCCTGCTCAGGGCAGAACTAAAGTTAAGGCAAGAAATCAGGCCACCCTATGTTTCAGTTGGGGTTGTGTCTTGTTTATCCACTGATACTGCACACCTACCTTGGTCCTAGCTTTATTCTAAGTATCTGTAATTTCACTTTCCACTTGCATGGAAACAGGCTCTACATGAACCACAGATATTTTTGTCTCTAATCATCAACATGAACAAGCACATGTGTTGTCCAATAGATACCAAATCTAGCCCACTGGAATGCACTGATGACTGCACGTTTAATAACTGACTTCAGCCGTTATTTACTTCCTTTTGCATATAGTGCTAGTCATTTCTGGTGTCTGATGCTTTTCCTCATTTTCCCACTTCTAAATAACTATGGGCTTTTGCCACTTGAACCAGTTGTACGTTATTTCCAACATCTTAGTATAAAAATGCACCCATGTCATTATTGATTGGTTAAAGGCAGATGCTTTGTTTCAAAGACTTATAAGGAGAAACTCAAATTAGAAAGGCAGGTTATGGAAGAGAAAGGCATGCTTTATAATTCTAATGGCTGTCAAAAAATATAGATATATAGATACACATACACATCTTTCACCACCTTGTCTCGATTTTTTTCTCCATATCAGTATAAGTATTAAATAATAACTGAAAAATTACTCTTTTCAAGACAGATTATCCCACTGTCTTTCTTCTGTTTAATTTTCCTGAAATACATTTTCTTCTTTGATATCTCCATAAATATTTGTGATGACATCAGATTGAAATAAAGTATTATCTTCGCTACCTACAGGAATATATTTTTTCATGTTAATTTCATTAACTTCCTCTAGATTTCACTTTTATCTCATATACATGTATATGAATATATATGTACACATAAATGTTTGTGTGTGTGTTTAGATAAATATAAATTGTGAGCAATGCAAATATATTTATATGAGGAAATTCACTTAGATTTATTTTAACTTGTCTACCACAAACTGTAATGAATGTATATGCATCTGTGTATTTTTGTATGTATGTATCATGTAAATTGTTCCAAATCTATTCCTTTCCTTAATGTGTGAAATAAACTCTACCACTTAGCATAACATCTAGAAACATAAATACTCCACATTAAATATCTTCTCTATTAATAGATGTTACCCAAAATTTTAACCTTTCTGCCTTTAAAAACAAAAACTCCTATACATATTTCAAATTAACTTCCTTGGTAAGAATTTTTTTTAATATGCTTTTACACACCGCAGTAGCATATGAGGGAGCAGGATTACAAGGTGGTTAACTTTAATCTTACTCCAACTAGAAGGACTCTTTAAGAGTAATATAGTATATTATCTGGTTCCATATGAAAATGAAATGCCTATAGCAAAACATATCCTTTCTTGCCCTCAGAAAGTAAGACATCAGAGGAAGACACTATTTGCATACAAATGCATGACAACTTTCATAAATGAAAAATTTATGAATTCATCTAAAATAAAAGTGCTTCTTGAAAAGTGTCTTTTCTGTAGCTGTCTCATAAAGTCAGAGTAAATTTGACTTAGCTTTAGAGACTATAGCTACAAAATAGTTGATGGTGCTGGCATGTGGCCCTCCTATTCTCAAACCTCTGTGACATTTGTGTGGCAAATGGGAAGGGGAAGGAGCAATTTCTGAAAATAGTAAATCATTTTTCCATGTTTCATTTATCATCTAGGATGATCTTATTTTAAACGTTAAATAGAAATAAAGTAAGCTTGTGAAGATAAACTTGTTTTTTTTAATTTAATTTTATTTTGTTATGTTTAACCACCATACATTACATCATTAGTTTTTGATGTAGTGTTCCATGGTTCATTTTTGTGTATAACACCCAGTGCTCCATTCAGTACGTTCCCTCTTTAATACCCATTACCAGGCCAACCCATCCCCCCACCACCCTCTCCTCTAGAACCCTCAGTTTGTTTCTCAGAGTCCATAGTCTCTCATGGTTTGTCTTCCCCTCTGATTCCACCCCCTTCATTTTTCCCTTCCTACTACCTTTTTTTCTTTTTTCTTTTTTTTAACATATAATGTATTATTTGTTTCAGAGGTACAGGTCTGTGATTCAACAGTCTTACACAATTCACAGCACTCACCATAGCACATACCCTCCCCAATTAGACACTGGGCTACCCCATCCCTCCCACCCCCCACCACTCCAGCAATCCTCAGTTTGTTTCCTGAGATTAAGAATTCCTCATATCTGTGAGGTCATATGATACATGTCTTTCTCCGACTGACTGATTTCGCTCAGCATAATACCATCCAGGTCCATCCACGTCGTTGCAAATGGCAAGATTTCATTCCTTTTGATGGCTGCATAATATTCCATTGTATATATATACCAAACTTCTTTATCTATTCATCTGTTGATGGACATCTTGGCTCTTTCCATAGTTTAGCTATTGTGGACATTGCTGCTATAAACTTTGGGGTGCACATACCCCTTTGGATCACTACATTTGTATCTTTGGGCTAAATACCCAGTAGTGCAATTGCTGGGTCGTACGGTAGCTCTATTTTCAACTATTTTTTTGAGGAACCTCCATACTGTTTTCCAGAGTGGTTGCACCAGCTTGCATTTCCCACCAACAGTGTAGGAGGGTTCCTCTTTTTCTGCATCCCTGCCAACATCTGTCGTTTCCTGACTTATTAATTTTAGCCATTCTGACTGGTGTGAGGTGGTATGTCATTGAGGTTTTGATTTGGATTTCCCTGATGCCGAGTGATGTTGAGCACTTTTTCACGTGTCTGTTGGCCATTTGGATGTCTTCTTTGGAAAAATGTCTGTTCGTGTCTTCTGCCCATTCTTGATTGGATCATTTGTTCTTTGGGTGTTGAGTTTGATAAGTTCTTTATAGATTTTGGATACTAGCCCTTTATCTGATAGGTCATTTGCAAATATCTTCTCCCATTCTGTCAGTTGTCTTTTGGTTTTGTTGACTGTTTCCTTTGCTGTGCAAAAGCTTTTTATCTTGATGAAGTCCCAATAGTTCATTTTTGCCCTTGCTTCCCTTGCTTTTGGGGATGTTTCTAGGAAGAAGTTGTTGCAGCTGAGGTCGAAGAGTTTGCTGCCTGTGTTCTCCTCTAGAATTTTGATGGACTCTTGTCTCACATTGAGGTCTTTCAACCATTTGGAGTCTATTTTTGTGTGTGGTGTAAGGAAATGGCCCAGTTTCATCCTTCTGCATCTGGCTGTCCAATTTTCCCAACACCATTTGTTGAAGAGACTGTCTTTTTTCCATTGGACATTCTTTCCTGCTTTGTCAAAGATGAGTTGACCATAGAGTTGAGGGTCCATTTCTGGGCTCTCTATTCTGTTGCATTGATCTATGTGTCTGTTTTTGTGTCAGTATCATACTGTCTTGATGATGACAGCTTTGTAATAGAGCTTGAAGTCAGGAATTGTGATGCCACCAGCTTTGATTTTCTTTTTCAACATTCCTCTGGCTATGCGGGGTCTTTTCTGGTTCCATATAAGTTTTAGGATTATTTGTTCCATTTCTATGAGAAAAGTGGATGGTATTTTGATAGGGATTGCATTGAATGTGTAGATTGCTCTAGGTAGCATTGACATCTTCACAATATTTGTTCTTCCAATCCATGAGCATGGAACGTTTTTCCAGTTCTTTGTGTCTTCCTCAATTTCCTTCATGAGTATTTTATAGTTTTCTGAGTACAGATTCTTTGCCTCTTTGGTTAGATTTATTCCTAGGTATCTATGGTTTGGGTGCAAGTGTAAATGGGATTGACTCCTTAATTTTTCTTTCTTCTGTCTTGTTGTTGGTGTATAGAAATGTGACAGATTTCTGTGCATTGATTTTATATCCTGCCACTTTACTGAATTCCTGTATGAGTTCTAGCAGTTTTGGGGTGGAGTCTTTTGGATTTCCACATAAAGTATCTTATCATCTGCAAAGAGTGAGAGTTTGACTTCTTTGCCAATTCCGATGCCTTTTATTTCTTTTTGTTGACTGATTGCTGTGGCTAAGACTTCTAATACTATGTTGAATAGCAGTGGTGATAGTGGACATCCCTGCTGTGTTCCTGACCTTATGGGGAAAGCTTTCAATTTTCCACGATTGAGAATGATATTTGCTGTGGGTTTTTCATAGATGGCTTTTATGATATTGAGGTATGTACCCTCTGATGAACATGGATGCAAAAATTCTCACCAAAATACTATCCAATAGGATCCAACAGTACATTAAAAGGATTATTCACCACACCAAGTGGGATTTATTCCTGGGCTGTAAGGTTGGTTCAATAACCACAAATCAATTAATGTGATACAATGCATTAATCAAAGAAAGAACAAGAACCATATGATCCTCTCAATAGATGCAGAAAAAGCATTTGACCAAGTACAGCATCCTTTCTTGATTAAAGCCCTACATTAATTTTTAATCCCTTTCTTTGCCTTAAAATATTTTTGGCACAATTCTTTAAATAAGAACTTTATCTTCAGAGGAGGAGCAAGATGGAGGAGTAGTAGACCTAAATTTCATCTGGTCCCAGGAATTCAGAGAGATAGGGATCAAACCATTCTGAACACCTATGAACTCAACAGGAGATCGAAAAAAAAGAATAGCAGCAACTCTCTGAACAGAAAAGCGACCACTTTCTGGAAGAGTCATATTCTATCCCTTCATTATAGTTAACCTTATTTTTGCTATATATATAAGTTGTTCTCTCTTTAAAATTTTGGGATACAGTTTCTTCTAACAGACCAAAATATACCCTAAATCTCTAGTGTATGGCTTTGTTCTAGTCTCCTGCCTGATCACATTCTCTCCCCTTTATTTTTTTTTAATTTCTCTTCTTTCTCTTTTCAACCAACTTCTTATGTTATCAATTCCTCTTATAAAATCTTCTAAAATTTTCATCTTTACAATCAGATTCCATCCCTTCATCATATTTATCCTTATTTTTATATATGAAATGAAAAGTGGATGGTGTTGGGAAAATTGGACAACCACATGCAGAAGGATGAAACTGGGCCATTTCCTTACACCACACACAAAAATAGACTCCAAATGGTTGAAAGACCTAAATGTGAGACAGGAGTCCATCAAAATTCTAGAGGAGAACACAGGCAGCAAACTCTTCGACCTCAGCTGCAACAACTTCTTCCTAGAAACATCCCCAAAAGCAAGGGAAGCAAGGGCAAAAATGAACTATTGGGACTTCATCAAGATAAAAAGCTTTTGCACAGCAAAGGAAACAGTCAACAAAACCAAAAGACAACTGACAGAATGGGAGAAGATATTTGCAAATGACCTATCAGATAAAGGGCTAGTATCCAAAATCTATAAAGAACTTATCAAACTCAACACCCAAAGAACAAATAATCCAATCAAGAATGGGCAGAAGACATGAACAGACATTTTTCCAAAGAAGACAACCAAATGGCCAACAGACACGTGAAAAAGTGTTCAACATCGCTCGGCATCAGGGAAATCCAAATCAAAACCTCAATGACATACCACCTCACACCAGTCAGAATGGCTAAAATTAATAAGTCAGGAAACGACAGATGTTGGCGAGGATGTGGAGAAAGAGGAACCCTCCTACACTGTTGGTGGGAAATGCAAGCTGGTGTAGCCACTCTGGAAAACAGTGTGGAATTTCCTCAAAAAGTTGAAAATAGAGCTACTGTATGACCCAGCAATTGCACTACTGGGTATTTAGCCCAAAGATACAAATGTAGTGATCCAAAGGGGTATGTGCACCCCAAAGTTTATAGCAGCAATGTCCACAATAGCCAAACTATGGAAAGAGCCAAGATGTCCATCAACAGATGAATAGATAAAGAAGTTTGGTATATATATACAATGGAATATTATGCAACCATCAAAAAAAATGAAATCTTGTCATTTGCAATGATGTGGATGGAACTGGAGAGTGTTATGCTGAGCGAAATAAGTCATTCAGAGAAAGACATGTATCATATGATCTCACTGATAGGAGGAATTCTTAATCTCAGGAAACAAACTGAGGGTTGCTGGAGTGGTGGGGGGTGGGAGGGATGGGGTGGCTGGGTGATAGACATCCGGGAGGGTATGTGCTGTGGTAAGCACTGTGAATTGTGTAAGACTGATGAATCACAGACCTGTACCTCTGAAACAATAATATGTTATATGTTAAAAAAAAAAAAAAAGGTATTAGGAAGGGAAAAATGAAGGGGGGGAATCGGAGGGGAAGACAAACCATGAGAGACTATGGACTCTGAGAAACAAACTCAGGATTCTAAAGGGGAGGGGATGGGGGGATGGGTTAGCCTGGTGATGGGTATTAAAGAGGGCATGTATTGAATGGAGCCCTGGGTGTTGTACGGAAACAATGAATCATGGAACACTGCATCAAAAACTAATCATGTAACGTATGGTGATTAACACAACATAATAAAATTAAATTAAAAAAGAAAAAAATTAATGTAGGGCAACATATCCAAAGATTACTAGTATGCATGAACAAATATACTGCCTCTGAGCAATGAAATAGTTACCCTATGTTGTCTCCTGGAACTCACTTCAGTTAAGGACTCAGCATTTAATTCTACCTTGTACTTTGACTCTATGACATCTATTAATTCAGAGATAATAACTTGTATTTAATTGCTCAACAATATTAGAGTTAAATGACTAAGTTATAAAAGTAAAAATTCAAGGATAAGCAAATTTAAGAAGTTATTCAGCATATTCATCTGACAGTTAACATTTAGCTTTTTTATAACCATACTTAGTTTTATCAAGAGGTTCATCTTGTGACCCTTCATATGGCCTTTGTAAAATCCCCATTAACCAGCCATCTCATTATTTCATCCATTGAGAATATTTGTCTGAGGCAATTATTAAAAAAAAAAAAATCTGCACAATGCTTAGTTCTTTTTACATTTCCATCATTTTTCTTCTTTTATTTAATGGAAAGCTATATAAAAAAGAACCTATTACCATCAAAGCTAAAATGCAATTTACACAAGAAGTGTAGGATTGAATTAGACATAGTCTAGTTTTTCCCCTTAAATAGCTTATTTTCAGAATAAAATATTCATGCTTTAGTTAAATGGCTTAAATGCCCTATAGCTGTTGTTGTGGCTTCCTCTTTTTATATAGGACTATTATTTTAAACTCACAAAGTTTTAAATATTCAATGTTTATCTATTCATTATATTCACAATTCTTTTTTATACTTAATTGACTCACTTTTGGAACTGGAGACCTCAATGTGGGTTCTTGCTTCCTTTGGCATAAGTCCACTAATGTTCATTAATTTCCGATATCTTCATTGCTTTTTGGCAAAGAAGAGTCCCAACGTCTTCCATATTTTTCCTCCTCACACCTGGAACAGAATTTAGATACCACAATTCAAATGCTAGTTGTGTCTACTGCCACTGGATTGAATCGACATCTAGACTAACTCAGCTAACAAAGCAAAAAAAAAAAAAAAAAAGTATTTTTTAAAAATGAATATTCCCAATTTATATTACATGTTGTAAAATTGTAAATGTTTGTATTAATTCTATCACACTACATACTTTGGTTGCTAAAGATTAAATATTTTCATTATTCTCTGAAATATGCTCAAAGTTCCAAAATGATACCAGTATTAATTAGCTAATTAAACTACTGAACACAGTTTTAAGTGTTTATTGCATATCTATTTATCCTCAGACTATATCTTCCAGCAAATGTACAATTAGCATTCAGTGTTTAAAATCACTTGAAATAATTATTTTTGATTTGGTTATTTTACTATGCTTAATTTATTTGTACTTTTTCAATCTTGGGGAATTATATTTTCCTTCTTAATTTTATCTTTGTATATTTAAATCACCCATAAATTTTCAATCCAAACCTATAAGATATATTCAAAAGTCTATAGATGTGTGTAGAGAACTTTTTCATTCCTTTTAGTAGCTGGAAACCTGTTAAGTCATTATGACATAGCTTCTTCAAACGGTCTTCTCTTTTCATTTTCTTGAAAGATAAAATAGGACAATAATACTGTGTACTCCACAACATTTGGGGAAGGATTCAGTGAGGAATACTTACACAACTTATATTTATGCACAGAAATTTGGCAAATTCTATACATGTTTTTGAATAAACTCAAAATGGTTTCAATTAATTCTAGTTACTGTATTTATTATCTGTAAGTTCTGCCATTCAAAATTCATAACAAGTGTAAATAACAATCTAAGTGATTTCCTCCTGATTTACATTTTGAATGGGGAGAAGATTACCAAGTCAATGAATGAAAAGAGAAATAAACTAAAATACTAGTCCTTAAAAATACAAGAAGCCTGAATAGTGCCATGAGCTCTATTACCCACTCACTCTCTATTGAGTACGTTGATCATAATTTTCTGACAATAAGAGCTGTAATAGTTTACTGAAGTTGGGGATATCATTTCAGAAAATTCTTTTGAATCTTTTTGAATTCACTTGGTATTAACCTGAAGAATATCAATGAACTTTCTTTTTTTCTTTCATGATTCTGCTCCATTTGTCACAATTACATGACTAACAAGTTTTATGCTTAATGCCAGTACATAGAAAATGTCAACCATCTATTACATCTACCTTCAGTGACCCACAGGAAATGGGTATAGCTTGGAACAGGAGCAATTTAGATTTGATATGAGGAAGTAGTTCATGAATGCAAAAAACCTTATGGATATGTATGTTATCAGATAAGATTGTAGAATCCCTTTCTTGGACGTTTCTAAGAATAGAAAATTCATCTTAGGGTAATTTGGGAGAAAAACTCAGGGATAGTTCTTGGATGCTAATTCTTTAGTAGGGAAAAATAATACTAATAATACTAATAAAATACTACTAATAGTAATAATAATATACTACAAAGAAAATAATCACAAACAAGGGTCAAGCAATAGGGAACAGGGACATGATAAAGAAAATCACATCAGGTTATCAATTTAACATCTGTGGGAATATCTATATAAACTACTTTTAAATAGGATTGTTTGAAAAAGTATTTATATAGGAAAGAAAATAAGCCATGTATTTTATCGAGGATCATAACTGCCTCCATAGAGAAAACCATTTTGGATCAGATGAGTGCTTTTGGGTTTTGTTTTGTTTTGTTTTGTTTTTTAGATGAGTGCTTTTGAATAGTTTCTTCATTCTTGGTCCATCATGGCTATTTTTTTTTTTTTTTAGATTTTATTTATTTATTTGACAGAGAGAGACACAGCGAGAGAGGGAACACAAGCAGGGAGAGTGGGAGAGGGAGAAGCAGGCCTCCTGCTGAGCAAGGAGCCCGATGTGGGGCTCGATCCCAGCACCCTGGGATCATGACCTGAGCCGAAGGCAGACGCTTAACGACTGAGCCACCCAGGCACCCCATCTTCATGGCTAATTTCTTTGTATTTCCACTTACCACAGATATTGCTCTGTATCTCATCTACAGCAGATCTCAAAGATCCAACTTCTCAACAGCAGAAGTGCTATAGGCGGTGTAGCTGTTCCTGTGTTTCAAAATCCCCTTCTTAACACTGCGTTTGTTTCCCCATATGAGGCCAAGAGCATGAACTGCATTCTGAAAAACAGCAGCAGAATCTGAAGGATCAGCATTGGCTCTAACTAAAGGAGAATTCTCACTACAGCTGTATTCAGTTGTCCTGGGCACGATGGAAGAGCCTTCAGATAGCAAGGGTCTAAAACCTGAAGCTTCATTTATGGCAAAGAGAAGCCATCTCACTTCTATTATTTGTATTTCCAAGCATTTCCTCTGGCACAGGAAATATAAGTAAAATAGATTGTTTTTAAAAACAGCCAAAACTAACTAATGCATATCCACAAGTTGCTATTTTTAAGATTTGACTCAAATTTGCTGTAATTACCAGAAAAACAAAACACTGCCATATAGGTAAGCTCTAATTTTTATAACAATAAATTTCTTACTAACGTTTTTTTCTTACCAATGTTTTATACACATTTCTGAATGAACAGTGAAAAACAAACAGCCATCCAAATGCCAAATATTAGAATATTTTGCCAAGTCAATATTTTTAAAACCACTTTTCTTCCAGAAGTTGCTCATCACTGTACATTTAATCATCCTTGATGAATTTTGTCATATTTTGCAAGTGCAAAATGAACCAAAAAAATCAGCACATTTTAATTCTCATATAAATCAAGCTTAATTTGGGGCACCTGGGTGGCTCAGTCGGCTAAGTGTCTGCTTTTGGCTCAGGTCATGATCTCAGAGTCCTGGGAGAGAGCCCTGTGTTGGACTCTCTGCTCAGAAGGGGGCCTGCTTCTACCTCTCCTCCGACCTTTTGCCTGCTTGTGCTCTCTCTCTCTCAAATAAATGAATGAAACCTTAAAAAAAATAAAGCAAGCCTAATTTTATCTTCATTGTTTGTGCTAGTGACCATATTCCAGTCTCTGAGTTGTCAACAAAATAATATTTATAATAAGTTATGAAAATGTATTCTCAATTTGAAAAAAATACATCATTTTATAATTCTGTCATTATTCTTTCTATTGCTTAATCACCATAATATATTGCAACTAAAGTACTCTTTGTAATTAATAGCTGTTATTAACATGATGGGTTTCATCCTGGATAGCACTTTCATTGTTTTCTATAGAAAATGTAAAAGTTTAGAGCATGTTACCCCAAATTATGCCACTTTTACATGTTGAATATTTTGAGTTAAAGTCACTTAAGAAATAGCAGATGCAGGAGGGACACTTGGATCTTTTTTTTTTTTTTTTAATTCCTGAATGCAAGAGATAAAACTCCCACATGAAAGGTACCCTCCTTGTACAAGAAGAAAGGAAGGGAGGCATTCTTAGAACTAGAGATGGGGAGTCCAGGCTGAGAGGCATCCAACAAACAACCTGCTAAACCACCCTTATCCTCTTAGTTCTTTTTCCTCCATTGACTTCCCTAGCTCAAATCCCCATGCCTGCCACGTTTTCACAATTCACCACTACTCTTTGTCCAACTTAGTATGTAAGTGATCAGCTCTAACTGCTTCTTTGGGGGTCGTCAATTTTCTTGCGAAGGCTCTCACTTACATGTAAAATTTACTAGAAATCTGTATGTTTTTCTTCTCTTAATCTGTTTTATGTCAGTTCCTGCAGGAGACCCTAGGAGGATAGAGAAGAAATCTTATCTCCTCTACAAAAGTGGTTATTAAATCAATCCCATTTGCTTTTTTTGTCCACATTGAAGTTTCTGTACTGTCCTCTCAGCTTTTTCTACCTTTTTTTTTTTTTTGCTTGATTCATCTTGATGGACTTCCAGTTTGTAGTTATTAGATTATTTAGACCCGTCTCTAATAGGAGAGCCCATATTGGGTACAATATATCCATCCGTTGTCATTATTTTACAGGAATTTTTTTCTATATTGGTTAAAACCTTACTTTCTGGGCGCCTGGGTGGCTCAGATGTTTAAGCGTCTGCCTTCGGCTCAGGTCATGATCCCAGGGTCCTGGGATCGAGCCCCACATCGGGCTCCTGACTCAGCGGGGAGTCTGCTTCTTCCTCTCCCTCTGCCTCTCCCACTGCTCATGCTCTTTCTCTCTCTGTATCTCTGTGTCTCAAATGAATAAATAAAATCTTTAAAAAAAAAATTTAAAAAAAACTTACTTTCCTTGTTCAACAGAAAAACTAAACCTATTTCAAAACCTACACACATTTCAAAGTGCAAATATGGAAATGGTCTGTGGGTCATAGCTTATACTGGATGAAAGTATTCTATTCAGTCTAATCATTTCCTAATAATATTGGGATAAATAAATTTGTAGCCCAAATAAAACTAAGGATCTATCACAAAGTTTACGCCCTTGAAAACAAAGAAGATAGCATTACACATATAGTGCATTCATCTTTTTACAGTTCATAGCATCCTGACAAATTGACATTCCTTCTCAATTTATGTTGTGATTAACTTATACCTTCTCTTGTTCCACCACCATAGGAAAAGAAGCATTCACATCATGTTGGTTTAAAGTATACAATTCAGGAGTGCCTGAGTGGCTCAGTTGGTTGAGCATCTGACTCTCTATTTTGGCCCAGGTCATGGTCTCAGGGTCGTGGGATCAAGCCCTGCCTCAGGCTCTGTGCTAGGCTGGAGCCTGCTTAAGATTCTCTCTCTCCCTCTGCCCCTTCACCCGCCTCCCTCTCTAAAAATAAACAAACAAACAAATAAGTAAAATATATGTATATAATTTAAATATGCAAATTTGGTTATTTACTTGAGAGTTCCAGTTCTGTGACCAATAAAGCAAATATGGGTTATTTATTTTCGTTACCTTAGTAGACCGCAAATCTGGAAATATTAAAAGCAAAACTGAACATTTCAGGAAAATGCTTCCTGTAAGCACATGTTATATAGATAATTACTAAATAAGATTTTTATATATCCTTCTCTACTAAGTCCTGTGCTAACATTCCAAAGCATACATATCAGCTGCCCTCACACACTGCCCCTCCCCCACAATTTCTTCCACTTCAGACCTAGTTTGGAAATCTTTGGGATTGAATTGTATGGATAAAGAAAAAAATCAAAGGCACATCTAGTGTGGGAGACAACTTCTATTTGACACCTACAATATAATACTGTACATAGAATATCACAGTAAAAGAAGAACTCAAGAGTTCACCATTTTCAAATTTACTACCCTCTCTCTAAATTCCTGTATTTCTAGAATTCCTACTACAGTATGTAAATTTGTCTTCCAAAGTAACATTTTGGATGGTATATAAGGAAACTAACAAATATCTAGTACCTTCCATCACACAAGATGATAATGATTATTTTAACTAATATGGAGTTCTTATACACTGTTAAGCAATTTCCGTACCTTAACTTGCTAAACTTTCACAACCAATCTTTTAAGGCATGCAAATTTACTAACACCATTTTACAAATGAGAACAATGCCAGTAACTTGTAGAGCTGCAATTTGTACTGACACCATCTAGCTCCATAGTTTGTGTTCTCATTCAATCCACTCTATTGCCTCTTGGGTTCAGTTATGGGCTCTTAAAAAATTATGCCATATTGCATGAGCCAGTGTATCCACTCAAGACCACTGTATTGTAGTGAATAGAAAACATGGATTAGAATAATAAAGTCAGTATTTGAGATTTGAGCTTGGAATGACTTTGTTCACTTGTTTTGTTTTGTTTTGTTTTTGAGTGAATGCTACCTTTAAGAGACCCAAACTGATGTACAATATACATACAGGAAAGTGTACAATGAAAAGTATATATCTTATTGAATGTTCAAAAAAGAAACACATTTGTCTAAGCAACACCCAGATCAAGAACAGGACATTACTAGCATGTCCAAAGCCAGCCTTGTGCTCCTTCCCAGTCACTGATCCCCTCAAGAGTCCTAGTAGCACAGACTAGTTTTGCCTGTTTTTGATTTTATATAAAGAGAATCACACAGTGTGTACTCCTTTGTGTCTGGCTTCTTTTGTTCAACTTATTTTTGTGATTCAGCCATATTGTTGTATGTAGTATTAGTCCATTTAATTCTCACTACTATGTAGTGTTATATTGTAGGAACATAGCAAAATTTACTTTTTTTTCCTACAAAATTTTCAATATGATAAGTCTAGTTATCATCTGTCACCATTACATTATTATTGACTATATTCCCTATATGGTATTTTACATCTCTGTGGCTTAATTATATTATAACTGGAAGTTTGTTCTCCTTAATCACCTTCACCTGTGTCACCCACTCCCCCACATCTCTTCCCTCTGGGGATTCCCAGTTTGTTCTCTGCATTTATGAGTCGGTTTCTGTTTTGTTTGTTCATTTGGTTTGTTTTTAAAATTCCACATATAAATAAAATCATATGGTATTTTTCTTTGACGTATTTTACTTAGCATAATACCCTTTAGGTCCATCCATTTTGTCAAAAAATGGCAAGATTTTATTTTTTATGGCCAAGTACTGTTCCATTATGTATACATGTCACATCTTCTTTACCCATTCATCTATTAAAGGACACTTACGGTACTTTCATACACTGGCTATTGTCAATAACACTGCAATGATCATAAGAGTGCATATCTCTTTTGGAATAAGTGTTTTCATTTTCTTTTTTTTTTTTTTTTAAGATTTTATTTATTTGCGAGAGAGAGAATGAGAGACAGAGAGCATGAGAGGGAGGAGGGTCAGAGGGAGAAGCAGACTCCCCGCCGAGCAGGGAGCCCGATGTGGGACTTGATCCCGGGACTCCAGGATCATGACCTGAGCGGAAGGCAGTCGCTTAACCAACTGAGCCACCCAGGCGCCCAAGTGTTTTCATTTTCTTTGGACAAATACCCAGAAGTGAAATTGCTGGATCATATGGTAGTTCTATTTTCAATTTTTTCAGGAAACTTCTCAAAAAGCTAAAAATAGAACTACCATATGATTCAGCAATTGTACTACTAGGTATTTATTCAAAGGATACAAAAATATAGATTCAAAGCAGTACATGCACTTTGATGTTTATAGCAGCTTTATCAACAATAGCCAAACTATGGAGAGAGCCCAAATGTCCATCGACTGATGAATGGATAAAGATGTGATATATAGGGGCACCTGGGTGGCTCAGTTGGTTAAGCGACTGCCTTCAGCTCAGGTCATGATCCTGGAGTCCCTGGATCGAGTCCCACATCGGGCTCCCTGCTCTGCAGGGAGTCTGCTTCTCCCTCTGACCCTCCCCCCTCTCATGCTCTCTCTATCTCATTCTCTCTCTCAAATAAATAAATAAAATCTTTAAAAAAAAAAGATGTGATATATAGGTCACATATATATATATATATATACGTATATACACACATATATACACATATAAATAAAATGTGTGTATGTATATATATGTATATATGTGTATGTATATATATGTATGTATATATAGAGAGAGAGAGAGAGAACGGAATAATATTTAGCCATCAAAAAGAATGAAATCTTGTCATTGGCAACAACATGGATGGAGCTAGAGTGTATTATGCTAAGTGAAATAAGTAAGTCAAAGAAAGACAAATACCATATGATCTCACTCATATATAAAATTTAAGAAAGAAAACAGTTAACATATGGGAAAGAGGAAGAAAAAAGGAAGAGAGGGAAACAAGCCATAAGTGACACTTAATGATAGAGAACAAACTGAGGGTTGATGGAGGAAAGTAGGTGGGGGATGGGCTAGATGGGTGAGGGGTATTAAAGTGGGCACTTGTGATGAGCAATGGTTGTTGTATGTAAGTGATGAATCACTGAATTCTACTCCAGAAACCAATATTGCACTGTGGGTTAAAAAAAAATTTTTTTTCAGGAATCTCCATACTGTTTTCCATAGTGACCATGCACCAATTTACATTCTTACCAACAGTGCACAAGGGTTCATTTTGTCCACATCATCACCAACACTTGCTAGTTCTTGCCCTGTGGTAATAGCCATTCTGACAAGTGTGAGGTGATATCTCACTATAGTTTTGATTTGCATTTCCTTGGTGATTAGTGATGTTGAGCATCTTTTCATGTGTTTGTTGGTCAACTGTTTGTCTTCCTTGGGAAAATGCCTAGTCAGCTCCTCTATCCATTTTTTAATTGGATTGTTTGCCTGGTATTGAGTTGAGTTGGTATGAGTTCTTTATATATTTTGAATATTAGCCCTTCATCAAATATATCATCTGCAAGTCTGTAATGGCTTCTCTGAACTTTCTTGTCCTCAGTTTTCTCATCTGTGAAATAATAAAAAAATTCTGCTTTGCATTGCTTCAATGAAGTTTAATGAAATGGTTAATGTAAAAAGACATTGAAACTATAAAGAATTACAATTTAAGACACTTTCTTCCTACAATGTAGCCTATTTGAACAGTTTTAATTATTAGAGTCTTCTTCTGAAAATTGAAATCTGCCTCCCTAATGTCATGTGCCCACTATTTTTTTTTCTATTGGTATTGAAAGTTCAGATTCTTCAATACACTTTCCAAGTCTTTCATCTTCCTCTTGATAAATTCAGGTTTGAATGCTGTTCTAGATTATTCAACATTTTTTTTTTCAAATCTTACATAATCCTCTAGATAAGCCCCAGTTTTATTTTTTTTTAAAGATTTTATTTATTTATTTGAGAGAGAGAGAATGAGAGAGAGCACATGAGAGGGGGGAGGGTCGGAGGGAGAAGCAGACTCCCTGCAGAGCAGGGAGCCCGATGCGGGACTCAATCCAGGGACTCCAGGATCATGACCTGAGCCGAAGGCAGTCGCTTAACCAACTGAGCCACCCAGGCGCCCCTAAGCTCCAGTTTTAAAACAGTGTTAACATTAAAGAGACACCCAGAAATAAAATAAAATAAATAAAGTGACCAGTGCAGATATATCCCAGATTTTTCTGGAGAACCTACCTATTTTCTCAGTAATTCTAGGAATAAACATTTACTACTAAAGCCTTTCTTTCTTTTTTCTTTTTACTTTTTTATTGGCCTCCATATATCATTAATGCTGGATTTGGGTTGTGTCCAGTGAAATCTTTAGATCTTTGCTATAAATCTAGAAAGGTGTCCGACCCCACATACAGGTAAATTTAAAAAGATGTGTCCCATCTATCAAATGATTAAACTGTGGATTTGAAGACAAAGAGAGAGAAATGTCAAAATTTCTATATTTGTTCCAGCACTTGTGTATGTGTGCCTACATATTACAATCTTAAATTTGAGCTCACTGATATAACTTGTAGAAATATGAATAGCTGAAATGTTCTTTGCATCAAACTAAATAAGATCATTGCTTCTAACCCAGCTTCCCCTATACACACACACACACACACACACACTTTTAGAAGTAATAATGTTTATAATCAGAATTTTCTATGGCCTTTCAGACAGCCTTTTAAGAACATGGACTGTAATAAAACCTCATAAATGGTCATTTGAAAACATGGGAAACAATGGATGAATTAGGAAGAGCATCCAAAGAAAAAAATATCCTATAAAAACTAACTCTATATTGTCTTATTGTAAGCTAATTAGAAGATGCCACTTTAGTTGACATTAAAAGTTCAAACTAATTTAATTAAGTACTGCCATAAAGATGTATGTTTCTTTTCAGAATAAATAGTTGAGGTCAGAATCTCTATCACCATTGGAATAAACAAAGTTCACCCTGGTTACTTGATTGCTAATTGCCCTAAATTACAAAATGACAGAATCCAAATAGAAATTCTCTTTAAAGAGATAGTTATAGAGCAAGCTTAAAGCACCTAGACATATTTAATCTACTTTTTTTTTTCTTTTAGACAGAGATTTCTGAGTCTTAGAATTGGTCACTTGCAGTATCTCCTTCAGTAATACTCACCTGATGTATTCAGAAATCCGTTACAATTTATCCCTTATAATAAGAATGTACTCTTTTTTATTGAAGTATAATTGACACACAACGTTTCATTAGCTTCAATTGTATAGCATCCCTTGTAATACGAAGTAATTGCATTCTTTATAGCAAGGAGTGTGTGTGTGTACAAAATCGTGGTTAAAAAAAAATTCTCTCTTTAACTCAAGGTGGGACTTAGCTTATTTACCAAGAAAAACTTCTTAATGCTAATATAATTTTATTTTATCTTTTTTAGTACTGTCCATCAAGTACAATCCTTAGAGGCAATCTTAGTTCCTACATAATTATTTTATTACTGCCCAGCTATTTTCTTTCTTATTCAGGAAATGGCACAACTTCCTCCCCAGCTTCCTGTCCTTGTGAGTGTCATATGCAGGCATCATTGGCTGCTGCTTACTCATGTAGTGAATGGAGCAGAAAGACAGTGCGGCCAAGCCTATAGGGTTATGGTAAGACCAGAAATATGATGAGGATATCTTAGAAAACACACTTATCTTAAGTCAAGATTCTAGACTGAAGTTCAATAGTTTCAGACACTTTTGACAATGAAAGAGAATCTTGACATTTTCTTCTTAGGCATATAAGTACTCTTTGTCATCACAGAAATTAATTATTTCAAAGGCAGGTGTTGAAAAGCAGAGACTGCAGTGTTCTGTCTCTGGAACAGATTTCGGTGAGAAAAGTAAAGATTGAGTAACTTCAAATTAAAATGGTATTCATATATAAATATATAAAAAGGAAATGGATATAGATTAAATAGAAGTACTATATGAATATGGACTTTAGAGAAATAAAAAACATTAAAATGTAAAGCAATTATTGAGTGCATTCCAACATCAGAGCAAAGTGTATGCTTTATAAAATCTTTCAGTTGCAGATATTTAATGATTTGATTCATTAATTCACAGTAATATTAATACTTTTGAGATGGAATTTTTTAATCCTAGGGGAGGTTTTCCATGACTATTTAACTCACTTTTCAGATTGGATTTCAATTCCACAATCTATTGGTTATATGGATGTGGGTTTAGTGATATTATAAAACCCTAGTGCTTCCACTTTATTATATGTAGATTGAGAATAACAGTACTAGCCTCAAATTGCTTTGATATTATTAAAGAGATAATCCACATCAGGAGTTTAGAAAATACTTGCCTTATGAGTGCTCAGTAACTTATTATTAAGGGAAATGTATTACCCATATCTATGACCCCAAATATGGTGACAATAGTTTTGTATAAATTTATGATGTGCAATTTGTAATTGTCAGAAGCCCAAATGGTGTGACTCTTTGCATTGTTTTCAAGAGTGTTTGTGATATAAGATTTTTAGGTTTAAGCTTCCAAATTATATAAGTTTTAGAGGACTGACCATTACATGAAGTTAAGTGTAAGTGGGTTAAAAATCATGTGATAGATTTCATGGCTTTGGGAAATAGGAAAAGGAAACAGAGAGTCTCCTAGTACCATCATATCCCATCCTTGGAATAATTGTTAGGTGGCAAAGAGAGAGGAAGAGCAAGGCAGGAGGCGCTATTATCAGTTTCATCATCTCAAAACAATCACACTATGAAATTGAAGTTTAAAAAAAAATGCTGGAGAACTCTCCCTTTTCCTTAGAGCAAACATTTCTACCTGTGTGTTTACCACAAAGAAATAATTTATTATCATCCAATAAAGAATAGAAGCTAAAACTTAATAGACAAATGGATGAGGTTATAGGTTAAAATACCATAAATAGAACATCTCTGCTGAAAGAAAGAAAAAGTAACTTTATGTCAATAGATACTGATTTGAATACAAGATTCACTGAAGCAGAGATAGAGCAAATGAGTTTGCAGACCCCGTTGGGTGTCACTTGAGAGAACATTTGAGCTATATTCTGGTTCTCTTTGAAGATTTCCTTCCAGGCAAGTACCAGATGGATTGTGTATTAGAAAAGATTTCATCTGGATCATTTCCAGATGTCATTATACAGATACTTTCTTATGAGTCTTTACTGCAGCAATCTAGGTTGACTCCCTGATGAAACCTAAACAAGACTGTATTATTTCTGAGTGCAATATAATATAATGTGAATATATTGTTGCTGGAGGCCATGTGTTTTTGTTTATTTGTTTTTTTTGGTTCTTTCAAACAACCTATTTTGTAAATTATAAAATAAGTATTTATTTATTTAATATTTTTTAAAGATTTTATTTACTTATTTGACAGAGACAGAGACAGCGAGAGCAGGAACACAAGCACGGGGAGTGGGAGAGGGAGAAGCAGGCTTCCCGCAGAGCAGGGAGCCCAATGCGGGGCTGGATCCCAGGACCCTGGGATCATGACCTGAGCCGAAGGCAGACACTTAACGACTGAGCCACCCAGGCACCCTGTAAAATAAGTATTTAATAGGTTGGTATCCACTTAAAACTGAAAGAATAAATATCCTAGATAAAACATCACTTGTATAAGAAATCTATATTTATTGCCTGGAAAGTGACAGAGCTAAATGGCATTGATTCTGATATAATGCATGATAGCCCTCATCCATCTGTTAGAGACCTGATGTAGAGTTCAATTTGTTCTTTGCCTGGAGAAGTACAAGGCATTCTTTGGCTTTAAACAGAGTCTCTACATTGCTGATGTGATTAAAGAATAATCAAGGTCTATTTTAGAAGCTTTATTTCCAACACAGTGTAAAAGGAATGTTTTTACCTCAAAATCTTTTTTTCTGTTAAAAATTTGGTCTTCATCTTTTTTTTTAAAGATTTTATTTATTTATTTGAGAGAGAGAGAATGAGATACAGAGAGCATGAGAGGGGGGAGGGTCAGAGGGAGAAGCAGACTCCCTGCCGAGCAGGGAGTCTGATGCGGGACTCGATCCAGGGACTCCAGGATCATGACCTGAGCCGAAGGCAGTCGCTTAACCAACTGAGCCACCCAGGCGCCCTGGTCTTCATCTTTTTGTTTCAGTTCTTGCAAATCTATCATAGGGTGGATTTATGAATTATATCTTTTGAGACTCCCAACTGAGTTTAAGTAAAGGACATCTGTATAATAATCTAAAACCTAGCACTAAGTACAATGTAACTCTTTTTAAATTATCAATAAATATTTATGATGAAATATTACCCTGCAGCTTGAACACTGTTTAAGACCTTTGTTTTGCAAACCAGTCAGTATTATATTCTTTGAACAATTGTCCACAATTTTGTAGATTTGAGGATTGTTTAAAATGTTTCTAAATTTTTTGGTAGTTTTTTTTTTTTTTCTAGACTAAAAATAAAACCATTAAATATGTAGTGTAATGTCAGGACAATTTTAAACCATTAAAATTTATACTGCTTTAATTATTTTAGGGACATTAGTATAATACACTAGACATCTTAAGCATAGATTGTTCTTCAGTTTAAATAAATTCACATAAAGCAGAAAGAACTCTGTTCTTCTGAATCAAAGAAAAATAAAAGCTTTCTGTTAAAAAAAATTATAATATGAAAATGCCTGCAATGCATGCTGTTCTTCTGGGTGAGGGCTGGGGGGGAGGGGTCTTTGATATAAATAAGTAACTGAATAAATTCTTATAGTCTCTCTTTTTCTTTCTTTCCATACAAAGTTAGGTCTTACTTGAAGGGCATTTAAAAAAATACATTTGTACCAAAAAAAGTAATTTGGAATGAAAAATAAAAAACAAAGATAAACATTCTCACACCACTTCAAATATTCAATGATTCCAACTGATTAGATCCAAGGCAAACTGACTGCAAAGCAGTGACATTTACTGAACAGAAATCTGTACAATTATGTCACGGTTTCAGAAAATGTTTCACAGATTTTAATTTTATATTAGTGGGTATCCTATCACTATCAATAAATGCTTCATAGAAAATGAATTTTTTTTAGATTTTATTTATTTATTTATTATTTATTTATTTTAAAGATTGTATTTATTTATTTGACAGAGAGAGAGAGATCACAAGTAGGCAGACAGGCAGGCAGAGGGGGAGGGAGAAGCAGGCTCCTTGCTGAGCAGAGAGACCGGTAGGGCTTGATCCCAGGACCCTGAGACCCTGTCCTGAGCCGGAGGCAGATGCTTAACAGACTGAGCCACCCAGGCACCCTCTTATTTATTTATATGAGAGAGAGAGCATAAGCAGAGTGGGGTGAGGGTGAGAGGCAGAAGGGGGAGAAGCAGTCTCCCGGCCGAGCAGAGAGCCTGATGCGAAGTTAGATCCCAGGACCCTGAGATCATGACCTAAGTAGATGGCAGCCAATTAACATACTGAGCCACCCAAGCACCCCAAAAATGAAATTCTTGTGTAGGACTTTTATTCAGAGCAGAGCCATAGTTACCATCAAGGACAAATAATGGAATATGATGATTGTTTTTCAGTTACCATGCTATCTAAATCTGCCAGGCTTCACAGTGACTAGCAGTTGCTATCCTTTGAATAATTATTTAATAGCTGATAAGAAATCTGTTTGTGGTATCAGTTCTGTTCCTGGAAAACACCTGATGGAATTTTAAGACAGAAAATGAAGACGATTGACCTAATAAGCCTTAAATTGAATGGGAATAGAGTCACGTTAATAATTATCAAAAAAATATAAAGCGGTTGGCGGACAAGATTTTAAATTATTTTATATTTTCTTAAATAGATAGAGGTCTTTAACCAAAATAGTTGATTATTCACTGGACAATAATATTTTCTATATGGTGTAATGACGTAAAATACTATCTGTTGGATTAAGGATTGGGTTATGACATCAGTATCAGTGATCGTCAAAAAACCCAAGATTGTTCATATAGCAGTTATCACTTTGTGATATGGTTAGAAAAGTAGAATTATATGTTAAACTGAAATAAAGACAACAATTTAGCCTGTAGACTTTACATGGATGACTTCACTTCAAAAATTTGAACACCAAAAATTATATAGTAAATTTTGAATATATAAGTTAATGAAAGCATGGGACAAAATATATTCAGAAGATGCTTTGGGATATTTTATGACCTTTCAAGTTGCTAGTCAAAAAGAGTGTTGTGAGGAACATCACTAACTTTGGTCAAGAAGAGATTCTGTCACTACTCCCTCCTAGTTTGTATCATTTTCATAATATTGTTTTTAGATAATGTCAGAAAAATGCAATCACATACCTGTAGGAAACCTCACATATATTCTTTCTTTATTCAATGTCTTTGTTTTATAGACTTAAATATGCTGATAACCAAATAAACAACTTACTAATAGAATCCAGAGTAGAATCAAGTTCCTTTGACACTATACTCCTATTTTACAATATTTTTAATATTTTATAAAAATAAAATAAATAAAATCTTTATTTTATTTCCTTCCACTGCTATATAAATACTGTCTTTTTTAAAATAGAATAAACTTTCCTTTCTAAACAGGGAGAATATTTTAATAGGGTCTATTCTACCGGGCAATAATAAAACAGTATCTTCTTCAACTTCAAAATGATATTAAGAAACTGTTGACTGACTGTAAAGTCCTTCTGAAGTTAATATTAAATGAGCCTGTGGGCCCGAGTGGCTCAGTCGGTTAAGCGTCTGCCTTCGGCTCAGGTCATGATCCCAGCGTCCTGGGATGGAGCGCCGCATCAGGCTCCCTTCTCAGTGGAGAGCCTGCTTCTCCCTCTCCCACTGCCTCTCCCCCTGCTAGTGCTCTCTCTGTCTCTCTCTCTCTCGCTCTTTTGCTCTTGATCACTCTATCTCAAATAAATAAATAAAATCTTTAAAAATATTAAATGAGCCTTTGGGAAATCTTAGAAATTAAGATATAAATCTTATAACTAAATTTTTGCTTTGGCTCTGTAGATAGGCTCTACAGATAGACGCAGTGTATTTAAATGCAAGTACAAAAAGAAGAGAAAGGAATGTGAAGGAAAAGGGAGAGGAGAAGGAGGAGAGAAAAAGAAGAAAATTTACAATAGAGGGGAACATTTTTGATTTAGCTGGATTATCTAAAGGCCAAGCTACATTAACTTTAAACTCTTCATGTCAAAGTAATACATTAGCAAGAAAATTTAATAAAATATTCTTTTGGAATCTGTCCACTTTAATTTACTATCCAATATAACACTTTTCAAGTGTCACAATACATTATGCTTTATATGATGTAATATACAAATAATTACCAGCAAGTTAATACATGTCTTTTGGGGTTGCCTTTAAAAATGCAGTATTAAAGATAAAAAGAAAACATTTTTAAATAAAAGAATAGTTCAGTATATATATATATATATATATATATATATATATATATATATGTGGAATTATTTCCTTTGCTGGTACAGGGGAATGAACATTTGGATCATTCTATTTTACCCAGCCCAAAGAAAATTAAAGTTTTGCTAATGATAAAATGTGTTTTTTTACACAAAATATTAAATACATTGTATTCATGTAAAGTGTTCCTTCCAACATTCTTCTAAATTTACCCTGTTGAATTCTTTTGCTCATTTATTAAAACCACAAAGGATTGTTTGCAGAAGTAATACATTGCTTTTACTACTATTGTTGGCAATGGAAATACAAATTACAGGGTTAATTTCATTAATAAGCAATAATTACTTTTTTATTTCAAATTTGTATAGCTGAAGCAAGGATCTGCAGCTTTTTATTATTTAGAAGATACCTTCCCAATGCCACAATTCCCCATTTGGAAAAGATATAGATTGATAAATAGATAGATAGATACATATATACATACATGTATAATGATATATAATGGTATCTCAATATATGATATATAATTTTGACTGATTATATAGATAGCATATATATAAACATATATTTTTAAATAAGTATATATTATATATACAATATATATATATATATAATTTTGATACTCTAACAGCCATAAAACATTTATCTCTAATTAAAGAGGCAATCAATTATCAGCATGTTATTTTAAAAAGAACTTCTTAAACTCTAGTAAAATCTTTGATACTAAAGGTAATATAAATTCTTCATTTGAAATAACATTGAACTCAAAAGGAACTACATGTTCTATGGACATAATATATCTTGTTTTATTTCACTTGAAATGCTTTCTGGCTATAAAGAAAGAACAAACAATAAAACTGAAACAATATGGAAATAACACAAAATCCAGCAGTAATGTGATATTAAGGGGTGTGTGTGTATTTGTGTGCATGTGTGTGTGTTTCTCATTGGGCCAACTAAGGCTTTGTGCCTATTTTATTTCTAAGGAGAAACCACTACAATGAAAGTAGCTTAATTTGGATTTATGGATGTGTTGACAGTCCACAAGACCACTCTTGAGTTTGATCATTCAATAGAAGGACTCACAGAACTCAGAAATTGTTATAGTCACGATTACAGTGTATTACAGATAAAGATTACAAATCAAAATAAGCAAAGAGAAAGGGTTCATGGGGCACAGTCCAGGCAAAACCAGGCTCAAGCTTCCAGCTCTCCCTTCCCATTGGAATCCCATGAGGAAGCACTTAATTCTCCCAGACAATGTGCAACAACACATGCAAAATGTTGCCAAACCAGGGAGCTCACCTAAGCTTTGGTGTCACAGTTGCAGTGCCTGGATGACTGACTTCAGCTCCTTGGACTCTATCCCTCACACTCACCATCACAGGCGTTCATGGTCTATCACATTGTTAGATATATTTATCTGTTCATACAGCATGGCCCAAGACTACCGGCAAACCATCTTACCAGGCAGAATATTCCAAGGGCTCAGAGGTTATTTCTCAGGAGCTGACTGAAGGCCTTTCTTTGGAATATGCAGGGTATAAGCAACCCAGTCCTGCAGAGTTCACACTTTTCTGACCAGTGGGCCAAACACTGACAAGAGAGATGTGTGTCATGACTGGGCTAAACTAATCAGGGCCCACTCCTGGATCTGAGGTGTTTTCCCAGAATTTTATCTGTTGAACCAAGGAGAGAGGGATGGAATGGGCATCAGGTCTCAGTTATAACAGGGAAATTTCCTCACTTATTAGCACTGTATAGTCAAACATAAAAGTGAAAGGAATAAAGAAACTGGTTAGGAAAAAAAAGTCAGTGAATAAATATGCTTATGAATGGAAAAAAAATATTTTCAAAGGTCTTAAATACAAAACTACTTGCTTATTTGGGGAACCTGATTAGTTATTAGAGTATTATTTGCCTTTTTTGTTGTTACTATTATTCAAGCACTAAGTATGAAGATAATATATATATTATATTTAATTTTTAAAGTGTGCCGCATTCGTTTTGCTGATGGAGGATCTTACCTCGATGTTGATGGCCGCTGACTGATCAGGATGGTGGTTGCTGAAGGTTGGGGTGGCTGGGGCAATTTCTCAAAATAAGACAATAATGAAGTTTGCTCTACCAATTGACTCTTCCTTTCATGAATGATTTCTCTATAGCATGGGATGCTGTTTGACAGCCTTTTACCCACAGTAGAAATTCTTTCAAAACTGTCAGTCCCCTTAATCCCTGCCCCACTTTATCAACTAAGTTTGTGTAATAGTCCAAATTCCTTGTTGTCATTCCAACAATCTTCACAGCATCTTCACCAGGAGTACAATCCATCTCGAGTCCACTTTTTTTTTTTTTTTTCCTCTTCTGTGAAAAGCAACTCCTCATTTGTTAATGTTTTATCAGAGATTGTAGCAATTCAGTCACAGCTTCGGGCTCAGCGTCTAATTCTAGTTCTCTTGCCATTTCCACTACATCTGCAGTGACCTCCCCCACTGAAGTCCTGAAAATTCCATCATAAAAACCACAATATCTACAAAGAGCAATAAACAAAGTGAAATACAGTTTAACACAAGGTATGCCTCTATTCCAAAGTACACTGGGATTTGGGAAAATCCCAGTCATTGAATCTCTTTTCCATTAAATACTAGATGTGTGACTTTGGGTAGCTTCCTTAATCTCACTATTCCTCAATTTTATCATCTCTAAAATCAGATGATGATCCTTATACCGCAGAATTTGTATAAGCCATAAACAAACAAATAAATAGGGATTTGCAAATAATGTACTTCTTTCTCAAAGTTGTGTTCAGGATAACTGGAATTACTCTTGTTTTAGCACATAGATATTAAGGACCAGATCCTGGAGTAAATTAATGTCAAATTTAGGTCAAAAATTAATGTCAAAATTAGGTAATGGCTCACACACCTCAGACACTTTTAGGAGCTGCTATTCACCTACTTTTGTTTTTTTGTGGAAATATATGTTTCTTTATTTAATTATATAAACTGTATGAATTCTTTATTATGGCACAAGAAATGGTCTAGATTTGAGCTAAAATCCAAAATATTTTTTAATAACATCTCTGGGTGTTTGCTAAATGTGAGTTAGGCACATAAATGCCCATAAGCATGCTCCTTAATAGCATTTAGATTTATTTCTTCCCTCAGGTTAGAGAAAATGTGGGTATTCTCTCCTCTAGACTTTTCCTCTTACCTGGGATTTGAGGCCCAGGTGTTTCCATCTCTTCCTTAATGAGGTTTTTTTTCTTCCAATTTAACCTCTTCTTGCATGATTCTTCAATTATTTGCACACTAATAACAGCCTTCCTGAGCAAGCAAACATTCTCAGGACTCTATCTTAAAAAAATCAAATGCCCTTCTCCAAGCTTTATCTTTTTCTAACAATATTATACATCTACACTTCTCAGTTTATAGAGGCCTTGAGAAAAATAACCCGAAAAGATCAATCAGAAATAGAAAAATTTTAAAAGTAACAGAGAAAAAAAAAGGAAAAAGGGGGGGAAGGAGGGGGAGAGAAAGAGAGAGAAAGAGACAGAGACAGAGAGAAACCAAAAAACAGACCCTTAACTCGAGAGAACAAACTGATGGTTATCAGAGAATAAGTGGGCGGGGGGCCTTGGTGAAATAGATGATGGGGATTAAGGAGAGCACTTGTGATGAGAACCAGGTGTTGTATGGTAGTGTTGAATCACTATATTGTACACCTGAAACTAATATAACATTGTATGTTAACTATACTGGAATTAAAATAAAATAATAACAGAGAAGTATCAGAGAAAGAATGACAGGAGGAATCTCCCTTCTGCCCCACCTCCTGCCAAACACAAAGAGACAAACACTGTAGAGAGTGGTCAGCAATGTGAAAGACCAAGGAAAGAAAAAAAAGTGTAAAAAAAGTATCCAATAAATTTGACAAAGAAGGTTTTCTCTATAATTTTATATAATTTTTTGAATTTCACTGAAAACCCAATTTTTCTTTCCTTTCATTATGTAACATTTATTTTTCTTTATACTTAGGTTCTCATTTTACAGTGATGGCAAACATGATGCAATTCATATAAAAAATAGAAATTAACAATTAAACAACTATTTTCTGTTGTTAAATGCACACAGTTAGTGAGATTAGGACTAAATATTCATTTTTGGGATATATAAGATGTCTTCATATCTCTTTGATGCCTAATAGCTTCTGTTTACATTTTCCATACAGAGTAAAATCTGAAATAGTAGCAGTAACGATTAGGTGGTAAATTTTATTTTTTAAATTTTTTAAAGATTTTATTTATTTATTTGACAGAGAGAGAGAGGCTTGGGGAGGGGCAAAGGGAGAAGCAGACTCCCTGCTGAGCTGGGAACCTCACCCGAGCTCCATCCATCTCAGGACCCTGGGATCATGACCTGAGCCAAAGGCAGATGCTTAACCGACTGAGCCACCCAGGTGCCCCTCAGTGGTAAAATTTAATGACATTAATATTTACACAGTAGAATACATGGACACAAAATATCTCTAAGAGAATTTATTTTATCTATAATAAAAATCTTCCTCACACACTCTCATTTCCACTTATTGAAGGGAAAGACAAAAATGTAGAGAATTAAATGTGTCATTATTCCCCCCTCTTTTCTTTGCAGTCTAAATGACTTATTTTTTGAGTTATTTTATTCAGTCAGTTCAATGTTCTAACTCTCTGTGCAATCTGTCCCCTGGGGTACTTCCACACCCTCCTCACTTCCTGATGTCTACAAGGACAGAGAAATACTACTTATTTTTTCAAGAAGATACAAGATGCCCTGACCCCCAGTTGTGTTTGGCCTTTAAAGAAGGTTGTGTGTGGGTCAAACTCCCTCCTCACTGAAGCCGACCTGGAGCATTTTCAGGAAAAGAAACTTTCAGTCTATTCTCAGGGCAGGGTGACAGTCTCCAGGAAGCTGAGTTCTACTGCCTCCCTGCCTTGGCACCACTCATCCCTCACTGGTCTGCAGACTCCCTAACGTCTGGCTGCAAGTCTCAGACCCCAGGCTTCAAGATCCTTCCTGCAGGGGCGCCCGGGGGGCTCAGCTTGTAAGCATCTGCCTTTGCCTCAGGTCATGATCCCAGGGTCCTGGAATCGAGTCCCACGTCGGCTCCCTGCTCAGCAGGAAGCCTGCTTTCTCCCACTGCCTGCCGCTCCCCCTGCTTGTGCCCATGCTCTCTCGCTCTCTCTCTCTCTCTGACAAATAAATAAAATCTTTAAAAAAAGAAAAAAAATCCTTCCTGCAGCAGTTAAAAGATCCTTCAGTTCTTTGATGATGGGCCTTCCCCAGTATCTCACCAGTCAAGTCAGCTGTGTTTAGGAGGTCCCTCACAGCACACAGGGCCTTTTTGTAGTCTTCTGGCCACTAATAAGGAAGAGAATGGAGGAGAGCTGGCCTGAGCAGACACTCCCCTCTGCTCTTTCTGCTCTCCTCTCCTGCACCACACTGTGGTCAGTAGGGACATAGGAAAATTGTGCAGGTATTCCTGTGGCCCTTTGCAATCTCCCTATCTCAATACCCAACCATCCCTAGGTAGGGTGTGTTAGGTTCTTCTTCATCTCTCTTTCCTCTAGGTCATTTCTCTTTACACTCTAGTCTCTAGCCCTGCCATCTGGGAGGACACTCCTCTTCCTTCCTCGATGAGAAGGTGGTGTTACCATACACCAAGTTCTTTCTACTTTGTGTATCTATATTCAGACACCAAAATATTGGTTCAGATAAAATATGTTCTCATTCAATAAAAACAGACCTTCAAAATTCCTCCCACAAAATTATTTCAGGAGTTTTCATATTTAATTATTTAATCACAGCAAATTTATATTCTGTATAAGGCTTGACATTAGATTGACTTTTAAATTATTACATATGGATTTCAGTTTTTCCAGCAACATATATTAACTAACCCATTCTTTGCTTACTGATTAAATTAACAGCTATATTAAATATTAACTTTCCATATATACTAAAATCTCTTTCTGGATGCTTTATTCTGCTTCCCTCATTTATTTGTTTTTCTCCTAAATCAATACCATATTGATTACCTTATAAATTCATCACTAATTGTGAAATTTGGTAAGTTAATTTTGTCTTAATGGTCTTTCATTAATAATGTTCTTGGATATTCTAATATATTTACTACCCCTGTTTTCTTTCTTTCTTTCTTTCTTTCTTTCTTTCTTTCTTTCTTTCTTT
>NW_023270702.1:15353702-15396945 GCF_011800145.1 Mirounga leonina
TTTCTTTCTTTCTTTCTTTCTTTCTTTCTTTCTTTCTTTCTTTCTTTCTTTCTTTCTTTCTTTCTTTTAACAGAGAGAGAGAGTACAAGCAGGGGGAGTGCAGAGGGAGAGGGAGATGAGGGACTTGATCCCCTATTTATTTCAAGATCATTTCATAGAATTTTGAAAAAAATCTAAATTATTTAAAGTCTGAAGGAAATATGTGTAAAAAATAATTAAAAGTAGGGCTCCTGGGTGGCTCAGCCGGTTAAGCATCTGCCTTTGGCTCAGGTCATGATACCAGGACCCTGGGATCGAGTCTCGCATCAGGCTCCCTACTCGTTGGGAAGTCTGCTTCTCCCTCTACTCTTCCTCTCTGCGTGTGATCTGTCTACCTCAAAATAAATAAATTTTAAAAATCTTAAAAAAATAATTAATTTTATTTTCTATGACATCAAATTTACCTCTCTCAGAACATCATATGCCATTCCACTTGTTTATTTGTGATTTTGAGACTTCTTAACTATTATACTACATGTGTTGTTCTAAGGTTCAATCATTAGGCAAATCATTTTTCCTCAAAACTGCATCTAATAGCCTATTATATGATGCCATTGATGGATACTTGCGTTTATCAATTTGGCTGGGCTAAAGGATGCTCAGAGAGCTGATATAACACTTGTACCACTCCTATTCACTATTGTGAATAATGAGGATCAACGGCATGGAGATGTGTTATTGTTGTTGTGGTTTTCTCTTACGAACCACAATTTTCTGAAAAAGTGCTATATTCACTCAAAAATATATGGTAGACATATTTCATTTCTGAAATACTCTTAAATTGAGAATTCTGAGGTAATCCCAAACTATCCTTCAATGAATAAAGGGAAAAAGGTATTTCCCTCGGGAGAATTTTTTATAAGTAGTTGCCTCAAACAGAATTTTCTCTCCTAGTGGCTTTGAAATTCCAAGGCTGACACTGGCAAACACAGACTTATTTTACTCAATTTAAGTTGAAATAGTTGAAAAAGAACTGGTTGATTCCAAATTTGATCATAATAACTCATTGATCAAAAAGACAAAATGATCAGCAATGCCTATTTCTAGCCATTTATTTTTAATAATTTGTAAACCTGCGCATATGGGATGTTTTGTTACTTTTTTGCAACTTGAAGCATTTTCATTCTTTTATCTAAATCTGGGGGAAATTTTTGCAATCTCTGAGATCGTTTTGAAAACTTACACATTCTTAGCATCTTAGTTCAATTTTCTTCCTTTTTTTTTTTTTTATTTATTTATTTGAGAGAGAGAATGAGAGACAGAGAGCACGAGCGGGAAGAAGGTCAGAGGGAGAAGCAGACTCCCCACCGAGCAGGGAGCCCGATGCGGGACTCGATCCAGGGACTCCAGGATCATGAGCTGAGCTGAAGGCAGTCGCTTAACCGACTGAGCCACCCAGCGCCCTTAGTTCAATTTTCTATGTCTAAACATATCACTGGATGTGACTGAGATTTCACATGATTTCTTCTAAAACCTTAGTCTTTTTTTTTTTTAAGATTTTATTTATTTATTCATGAGAGACAGAGAGAGAGAGAGAGGCAGAGGGAGAAGCAAGCTCCCAAGGAGCAGGAAGCCCGATGCGGGACTCGATCCCAGGACCCTGAGATCATGACCTGAGCCGAAGGCAGACGCTTAACCATCTGAGCCACCCAGGCGCCCTTCTAAAACCTTAGTCTTGAAAGGAGAAATTGTTTTACATTATAGCAATATAATTACATTGAGTGGTAGAAATTATATTTAAAATTCTACTGGAAATCCTGCTTTTATAGAATTAAAAATGCAAATAAAATGGTGAAAACATAAGAGTCAATATAACAAGCATTGATCAAATATAGCCTATATTTTTAAAGTAAAAATACTTGAGAAAATGTAAAAATTCTTTCAAATGGCATTTAAATTTCTTAATCATTTATTTTCATGAAAATACATATATTGGGGCAATTTCAAAACAAACATTGGTGGCTTTCTGCTTTCAGACAATTCTCTAAGAGGCAGGGCAAAATTTTAAGTGTCTGAAAACAGGCAAAACAAAAATAATTGACTAAAATAAATAGGAAAATATCTGAAAAAGAGACACGCACACACAAAAAAACCCTGAAATGTTATAAAACCAGCCCTAAGATGCACTCACACATATGAAAACAATTAGTGACTGAAAATACATTTGTAATTTCAACCAAATTGGTTTTGACCCTGAAGTAACTGCACATAAATATTTTAACTGTCTTTGTTATTTTCTGGCAGTATTCAGGTCCTCACCATATCCATAAAAATGACTGAGTTCAAATGTCAATGGGCTAAACTTACCATCTTTTTATACATAACCATAAAACAAATCTTTATTAATGGCATCTGACTTATATAAAACCTTTAATGACATTTTATTCACAATAGATTAAATTTAAGAATTTGAAAATTTATCATGCTAAAAAATCCCAGTAACACCTTAGATATAAAAAATAAACACCTATTCTTTTGATGAAATCATCCAACTCATTCAAACTTTTCCACTCAATGTAGAAAACATATAGAAAGGCAAACCTCCCTCTTAATGGCCCCTTTATTCCAGCAAGGCAGTTGACATTGTGAAACAATCTACAACCTAGAGACTATGGAAAGCTGAAGGGAAATTGAATGCACTGGGCCAGTGAATCTTAGGCTAGTGTCCCCATGGTATTAATAAAGTATGTTTCCCTCCTAAATTCCAGCATGTTCCCCTATCCATCTATTATCATACTCAACTCTCAGGTGTTTACAAGTCCTCAACCTATTGGAAAAATTATCTTTTAAAAGACAACTTAGCACTGTGACTTTCTTGTGGGATCAAAGAGGAGATTTCAACAGAGAAAAGTCTCTTTTCTGAAATGAAAACTGAAATTATGAAAGTTGTAAAATATGACCATATCACAGGGTAAATCTAAGGTTTGATGTTGAAAATGTTTTCCTGGGAGGTTAACACTCAGACTTCTATCAGTGTGAAAAATAATTCTCTCGACAAAAAAGGAAGAAAATCATTTTAGACTTATTTATTTATTTATTTATTTACTTACTTACTTACTTACTTACTTACTTACTTACTTACTTACTTATTTTACTTTGTGATCCTGAGCCCTGCTGCTAGTGAAATATTTTTGCTTACAGAAAACAACATATAAATATTTGGGTAAAATTGGTGTAGAGTTTATGTTAGCCTTTCCATTTATCATGGATCAAGCCCCCTCGACAGCTTTCAGAAACTCTGTAATTCTGAACTAGTTCATCATAGAAACTCTAATCTATTTCTGCTTAGAATAGAACTTTCCCATTACTGTGTTAATTTTTTATAGAAAGCCACCAATCTTATAATGGTTTCAAAGAGACAATGTGCCTGGTAAAATAACTAATTTACTCAAGTTTCATTAAGATACATAAGTATTGACAAAAATCAAGTCCGTTTTTACTTTCTAGGACAGTTTCTCAACCTTGTCACTATTGACATTTTGTACCAAGCAATTTTTTTGCTGTTTGAAGGTGTCCTATACACTATAAAATGTTGAAGTGCTCCTGTCCTTTATCCATTAGACCCCAGTAACCCCACCTCTCCCAGTCATGATAATTAAAAATGTCTCCAGACAATGCCAAATGTCTCCTCAGGGATGGGGACAAAATCATCCCTGATTGAGAATCAGTCTTCTAGATTCATCTAAACTTGTAATATAATATGAAATGAAATTAGAATAATAATTTAAGGACCAATAATGTTTTAAAATAAGCATGAAAATGTATGGCTTCTAAAATATACATTGTCAAATTTCAGGCTGCATTCTTGTTTTCTTTAAGAAATATGCAATCATAGTAATGATGGCTCTACCACACTTTTTCATTAATAGAAACGTCACCAGACTATTCATTGTAGAGCTACAGGAAAATTACCTGGGCATCATTAAACATGAGACTTCATTCTAAATAGTGAGGCAATTTCAAAGGATTGTATTACCTTAGCAGAATGAAGGTGGGGTTCTTAGGGAGGTTTATCATGAGGATGTATCAGCTAGTTTCAGGAATAGTTGGTCATGATTGGTTCTCAAAAGAGAGGGAAATTGCTCTCCATTATAGCAGCTATTGATGGACAATTTGGTTTTATCAAAAATGGTAGGGAAAAACAACTAGGGGAAGTCAAGTTCTTTCTGTCCACAATGTTTTACATCCTTTAAGGTATTTTCCAAATTCATCTTTGAAGTCTGGCAATGGTTGTTATTTTTGAACAGAAGAATTTGGGACTCTTGCTCTTCACTTATAAGATTTGTAAGTCTTCCAATGTTGCTGTCAAAGCAAAATTATGCCAGATAAAGTTAAACAGGCAAGGAAGACTTTATTTAAAACTATTGCAATAGGGAAGAGAGACTAAATTCAATTCTGCTAAAACAAAAGGTAGATGGGCTTTTAAGCCCTGGGATGAGCTAGTGTAAAGTACTGCAGAACATTAAAGGGGAGGTTGACCAATGAAATGTGAACATATTGGGTTATTTCTGAGTTGGTAAATGTTTTTCTCTGTGATTAAGCCATCTGTATCTTCTAATTGGCACTCATGGCAGTTACACTCCTATCCTGTGACAGAGACTGGGAGATAGGGATGCTATGCCCTTTGATGTTTACATTTCAAAGAGATGATTTTCAGGTCCTTGAGAAATTCAGTCCTGAGTTATAACACTGGGGAGATTTATATACATTTAAAAGGGACAGAGAAAGAATTAACAATCACAAGTTTTCTCAAAGTAAAAGCTCTAAGAAAAGGGAGGACAGTGACCTGTAGTCAGGAACAAATCTATCCAAAGTTTAGTTCAGCTGATGGAAATATTAAGACTGTCTTGGTCAATGTTCATAAAGCGGAATGGGTTGGGGTGCCTGGGTGGTGCATTTGGTTAAGCATCTGACTTGATTTTGGCTCAGGTCATGATCTCAGGGTCATGGGATGGAGCCCCACATCAGCCTCCATGCTCAGTGTGCAGTGCGCTCGGTATTCCCTCTCCCCTCTCCCTCTGCACCCCCCTCCAAATAAATAAATAAATCTTTAAAAAAATAAAAAGTATAATGGATTCACACTTGTAAATGGAGTTCACTATTTTTACTTCCTTACAGGCCAAAACCAGAAGCATTAAATGCTTTATAGGGATGGTAGAACCCAGCAAAGGAAACAAAAATTGGTTTATATTTGGCTTTCAAAATAGAACCTTGTAAAAAGACTTTAGTCATGATAGCATGGTGTTGGTCCACTGCAAAAACTTTACAGGGGAAGTTTATTTTCTGAACTTCAAGTTTTTCCTAAATGCCATAAAATAGGATAAGTGATCAAAATGCCACAAGAACATTTTATCTCCTATTAGAAGTTGAATTTTGGGAGAAGTGGAATTTCAGGCAGTAATTTAGTTGGGATAAAACTAGAGAGAAGATCCTTTTTGAATAAGTTCTCAGTAACCATCCCTTACTCTTTCCTGCAAAAAACTGGGAAAATGTGATTGCCATCAGAAGAATTCCAATGAGAAAGTATTTGCTTCCCATTAGGAACTCTGGAAGAAGAGAGCCTTGAAAAATACTCAGTGCCATACACAGTGGCTACAGGAGAGGTAGAATGGCTTGGATGGATGGAGGGAAGGCCCAGGATAATGCTTCCTGGTTCTCACGACCTGGTTATGGTCTGCAGACAATTAAAATATTCTTTTTTGCCTCAGTGGAATAAAAAGGCTTAGAAAACCTGCATAATTGACCCAAAATTCTGAGTTTTGGACAAGAAGAACCCCAAACATGGAGATCCAAAACCAGGGGCATTTGAGATAGTTACATACACCAGGAATGGAGATCCATACACACCCAAAAGCTGGGTTGGACCCATTATATCCCTGGTGGATGTCAACAAGGATTTGTAGAAGAGTTTAGGGCTCGAGCTATCTTCTAGTGACAATTTGTAAGCTTCTCCTAAAGCTAGGGGCTATCTCAGAAGAAAGAAAAAAACATGCAAAATAGAAAAAAAATATGTAAATTAGTATTTTTAAGATTGTAACATAGGCAGCATTCTGGAATCAAAAGAAAAACAATTAAAATGAAGTCTATTACTAAATTAGAAATATAATGAACACTTCCTATTTTAAGAAAAGTAATTATTGATATTCTGGGTATGTGTCTTTCTCTAGTATGTTGTTACTTAACAGGAATTATTTTTAAAAACATGAAATAATTTAAAAATAATAAGGGAATGGGGCACCTGGGTGGCTCAGCAGTTAAGGGTCTGCCTTCGGCTCAGGTCATAATCCTAGGACCCTGGGATCGAGCTCCGCAACAGGCTCCCTGCTCCACGGCAAGCCTGCTTCTCCCTCTCTCACTCCCCTTGCTTGTGTTCCCTCTCTTGCTGTGTCTCTCTCTGTCAAATAAATAAATAAAATCTTTAAAAAAATAAAATAATTAAAAATAATAAGGGAAATGAGCCATGACAAGATACCTGATTCAATTAAATAATAAAATTCTGAAATAAATAATTTTGAGTGCCTACTGCCTGCCAGGATCAGGGCTAGGGGCAGAACTTACATTATTTTATAACTACCTGTTAGTGTTCTGCTCAAGTTTCCCTGATTTGTACACAATGAGCTGTTAACAATGAGTACCATTAATTTTTATTGTCAAAATCAGATGCTGTAGTGATTGCAAAATAAAATTACTGCTGAATCATTCTGGACTAATACAGCATTGAGAGCTGAATTCACAGGCATGTGACCAGTAGATGTCCAAGTGCATAGGGCCCTGCACTTGGAGGCGGGGGGGGGGGGGGGGGGGCATGCCTGGATTAAAGCTCTGCTGTCACTGTCTTAAAATTATTAAACCTTTTATCTCAGAACTTCTGTTTTGTGAACTAAGAGAGTAGAACAGGTGTGTGAGCAGAGCAGATACGCTCACTTGTGTATGCGCTCGGGAGGCTGCATGAGCTCAAGACTCTGGTGAGCCAATAATCCATAGGAAAGGAGTTCAGCGAGACTCAGTTCAAGTACAAGGTGAGAGCGTGAGGTCTATGACTAAACGTGGGTACCAACAGAACTGGGAGGCCAGGCTTTTCACCTGAAACAGATCTTGGTTTTGCTTAAAGAAGGCAATGGTGTTCTAAGAAATGCCAACAACCAAGGGACTCTGAAGTATTCTTTCTTACTCCTGAATCACTTTGCTGTTTTAACCAACCAGTTAAATGATGACACAGAAGGAAAGGGAAATGGAGGGCAACCCGTAACTCCTTTTCCTTTCAGTTTTTCCTCATCGTAAGCCAAAAGCAGAAGGTGTTGGTTGACTGTGCATGAATAAAGAACCAAAACAAAAACGTTTCAGTTGGCTTGTGTAGTGTTTCCCTGTCCTGGTAAGAATGGAATACACATGCATATACAAGCTATGAAATACAAGCTGTGTGATTTTGGGATTCTGTATAGGAATAAAATGCTCTTACATTTACATTTAAAATATCATTGTACAAGATATTAATGAATGGTAAAATCCATGTTCAAAACTTGAAGTATTTATTATTTTTCTTTATTTAGACTGACATTAAATAGCAAATAAAAACACCGTGAGAAGTCAGACACTGAAGAAAAAATAGAAAAACCTCTATGTGTTGGTACCTTTAAAGGCATCTTTTTTCTGCATTTTGAACAAGCTGCTCCATGTTTTCATTTCTCACTGAGCCCCACCAACTAGGTAGGTGGTGTTGACAGTACTCTTTGTTGAAAATCTGCTGGTTCCTAGAATGTTTTTCTCCTACTGATACTACATTTTGCTGTTGAGGTTAAGATTCCAACAAAACCAACGTTGACAACACCAAAAAGTAGAACGCATTCTCAAGAGCTATTGTTTAATCACTAAACATGTCCTTAACTTTGGAAACCAAGGTTGTTTAAAATAGTTCCCTTGAGACTTATCAAAAAGTTTGATGTCCTTCTTCCTGAGATTCATACATTCTGACATATTCAATCTAGCTTGAAGCAGGCAAAATAGAGAGCTATGGGGGAAAAGTGTGCTGTGGTCTGGGATATAGGTGGAACCTAAGCAAATATAAAATAATTTCTTGTTGACAATAAAATTATGGAAATCTGGTCTATATAATTCTCAATATTAGCATAAATTTGTCAAAAATAGACATCCTTGGGCGCCTGGGTGGCTCAGTTGGTTAAGCGACTGCCTTCGGCTCAGGTCATGATCCTGGAGTCCTGGAATCGAGTCCCACATCGGGCTCCCTGCTCAGCAGGGAGTCTGCTTCTCCCCCTGACCCTCCCCCCTCTCATGCTCTCTCTATCTCATTCTCTCTCTCAAATAAATAAATAAAATCTAAAAAAAAAAAAAATAGACATCCTTGATAGAGACAATGTTGCTATTTATACTGCTTTTTATCAAAATGATATTTGAGATGTCCTAAATGATATGCTGAAGAATTACCTTTTATATGTAGTTAAAAATAAAGTCTTTCACTTTTAAAATGTTTCTGAAACAAACGTGACCAGTATAGAAATCCTTAAAAAGTGCCTAAGCACTAGCTATTACAAAAACTTGAGAAGCGGTTTCTCACGTAAGTGGTGTACAGCACATATGAGCAGAATAAGGTGCTAGGAGCGTCATCAAAATGTAAGAAACGCACAGTCCGGATGCCTGCTCATTCTGCAGAAGGTGACAACAGTCCTTGTTCTTAGGTTCAGACTCCGAGCCTAAAGATTCTGACAAGCGAAATGCCTTCTTGAGCCCATTCTGTTCCAAATTTTTTTTGCATTTATTTATTTATTTATTATTCTTATGTTAATCCCCATACATTACATCATTAGTTTTAGATGAAGTGTTCCATGATTCATTGTTTGTGCACAACACCCAGTGCTCCATGCAGAACGTGCCCTCTTTAATACCCACCACCAGGCTAACCCATCCTCCCACCCCCCTCCCCTCTAGAACCCTGTTTGTTTTTCAGAGTCCATCGTCTCTCATGGTTCGTCTACACCTCCGATTTCCCCCGCTTCATTCTTCCCCTCCCGCTACCTTCTTCTTCTTCTTCTTCTTCTTCTTTTTTTTTCTTAACATATATTGCATTATTTGTTTCAGAGGTACAGATCTGAGATTCAACAGTCTTGCACAATTCACAGCACTTACCAGAGCACATACCCTCCCCAGTGTCTATCACCCAGTCACCCCATCCCTCCCACCCCACCCCCCACTCCAGCAACCCTCGAATTCTAGTCAGGATCTCAGCACCCCCATAGCCTGTCGTCGGAGGATGGCATAATCATAATCATAATCGGAGGTTCCCTGTTATGGCAGGTAAGTTTTACAATGTTGGGAGAGAAGAGATAAATGTCATGAAGGATGTTTATAAAGAAAAGGACTTGCGATGTTTCTGGGCTACATCTTTTTAAAAAGGCAAGAACACGGCATATGTTAGGCAAGCTGCCCAGTACATTCTGCACTGTGCGTAAACGACAGGCTTGGCTGTGCAGCAGAGCGCTATGACTTGGAGAACATGGCAGATGAGCACAGCTCCAGAAAGCTGGCTCAGGGTGGTGATGTTGACACACATCGCAGGAGGAAGGCTGGATGCGGCAGCGGAGAGCCATGTTTAATATAAAACATTGCATCCAATGCTGAGTTTATGGGCTGGCTGCAGAGTAAGTGGTTTCTGCTTCTGTATCTAGTTAAGTATCAGGTACTGGTACAAGAAATGTAAGATTTTCAGATGAACCTGTTCACATTGCTTCAATGTGTGCTCTACTCTGTTTTCTTTAGATTATCTAATGACTTGTGCCATTACAAATAATTTAGTTTGAATTAACTAATTAATATATTGTCCAAGTATCCAGAATTCTTCTTTTTTTTTTTTTGCTCTGTTTGTATTAGAGGACTGATAAGGTCCTAGATTTATCTACCTATTTATTTTTAATTTTTTAGCTTTGGAAATTACAGTCTTCACCATTTTTAAGTATACAGTTTAGTAGTGTTAACTCTATTCATATTGTTATGAAACAGGTCACTAGAAATTTTCATCTTGCAAAACTGAAACTCAATACCTATTGAACAACTCCTCATTTCTGCCCCCACCCTCAGTCCCTAGCAACCATCATTCTAATTTCTGCTTCTGTGAGTTTGACATATACTGGAACCATACAGTATTTTTCTTTTTATGACTGGCTTATTTCATTTAGCATAATGTCTTCGAGTTTTGTCCATATTGTAGCATATGGCAGGTTTCCTTTTTTATAAAGATGCATCATTTTCCATTGTATGTATGTACTGTATTTTCTTTATTCGTTCATCCATGGACCTTTGGGTTACCTCTACCTTTTGGTTATTGTGAGTAAAGTTGCAATGAGCATGGGTGTGTAAATAGCTCTTCAAGATACTATTTTCAATTATTTCAGATATACACTCAGAAGCAGGATTGCTAGCTCATATAGTAATTGTATTTTTAATTTTTTGAGGAAACTCCCTATTGTTTTCCTTAGCAGCTGCCCCATTTTACATTCCCACCTGAAGTACACAAGTGTTCCAGTTTCTCCACATCTTCACCAGTACTTGCTAGTTGTGCTTTTTTTGTTTGTTTGGTTTGGTTTTTCTTTTTTATAGTGGCTTCCTAATGATTCTGAGATGATATCACATTGTGGTTTTTATTTTTATTTCTCTAAAGATTACTGCACTGAACATCCTTTCGTACGCCTGGTGGCCATTTGTATGTCTGCTTTGGAGAAATGTCTATTCAAGTCTTGCCTATTTTTAAATTGGATTATGTGTTCTTGTTGTTGTTGAGTTCTAGGAGTAATTTATGCAGTCCAGATATTAGCTCCTAGTCAGTACACGATTTGCAAGTATTTGCTCCCATTCTGTAGATTGCCTTTTCACTCTATTGTTTGTTTTTGTGCAGAGGAGATTTTGAGTTTGGTGTCCCATTTGTCTATTTTTGCTTTTGTTGCCTATATTTTGATGTCATAGACAAGAAATCATTGTCAAATCCAACATCAGGAAGTCTTCTCCTTATGTTTTCTTCTAGGAGTTTTATAGTTTTAGGTCTTATGTTTAGTTCAAAGACCCATTTTAAGTTAATTTTTGTGCATGGTGTAAGGTAGGGGTCCAAGTTCATAATAGTTCGTGTGGATATCAACTTTTCCCAGCACCATTTGTTGAAGGGACTCTCCCTTCGCCATTGACTGGTCTCGCATCTTTGTCAAAGACCACTTGGTTGCACTTGCAAGGGTTTATTTCTAAGCTCTCTGTTCTGTTCTATTGGTCTATGTGTCTGTCTTTACCCTAGTACTACATGTGTTGTTTATCATATTTTTGGAATATGTATTGAAATCAAGAAGTGTGAAGCCTCCAACTTCATTCGGATTTTGATGGAGACTGCATTGGATCTGTAAGTTGCTTTGGGTAGTATGGACATTTTAACAATATTGTATCTTCCCATCCATGAAGATAGCCAACGGATCCACAATTCTTAACATACTCTGCAACTGCTGTAAATGGGATTACAAAAGTGACTCTTCAAATATTCTTAGAACCATTCTCTAATTTTACATAATTTGTGAGTGCTTACATAGAATGAAAATTGTATTTGGCTGTAAAGGAATCTCTGGAAATCAGTTCAGTTCTCCATAAAATATGAGTCCATTTTACCTAATTTCAGTTTTAAAAGGCTTTTCTCCATGATAAGTAAAATCAGTATGAAAAGATCCCTATAACACATACAACTCCCTGTGTCTGTCTTTTCACACATACAAATTTTTCACACATATAAATACAATATATATTCCATATATATTTCTTTTTTTAAGATTTATTTATTTATTTGAGAGAGAAAGAGAGAGAGTGAGCATGAATCAGGGAAGTGGCAGAGGGAGAGAATCTTAAAGCAGACTCCCCACTGAGTGGGGAGCCTGATGAGGGGTTCAGTCCCACCATCCCTGAAATCATGACCTGAACTGAAACCAAGAGTCAGACACTTAACCCATGTCCAGGCACATCCCATATATATTTTTTATATATGTATATACATTATATATACATTATGTGTAATTATATATATATAATATATATTATATAATATATTTAATATATATGAAACAGTGTGACATTTGTTTACTTATTTATTTATTTAGAGAGAGTGAGAGTGGGGTGAGGGTGGGGCAGAGGGAGAAGGAGAAAGAGAATCCTAAGCATGTTCCACACCCAGCACAGAGCCCAATGAGGGGCTTGACTTCACAACCCTGATATCATGACCTGACCTGAAATCAAGAGTCAGACACTTAACTGACTGAGCCACTCAGGCACCACGAAAAAGTGTGACTTTAAAAAAACTCCATAGCTGAGCTCTAAAATGAGATAAGGAAATTTACGACTTCCAAAAACAAAATAGAAACTCAGAAAAGACAAGGTTGTCAATGGGAGCTGAAGTAGAAAAAAAAATCATGATTCTAAAAACCAAATATTGGCCTTAGAGACCAATTTTAATGACCACACAAAATCAGATAATTACGAAGTGTCAGCATTGTGAAGCTACAGAGGGGTAGCAGTCTGACAGGGGAGTGAACGGATAAAGAATCACCAAGGAACCATCTGAACTTTAAACTTGCCCCACGAGTTTTGTGGAGTCTTAGATAATGCTACTATATTTGTTTCCTTGGGCTGTGGTAATACAGTACCACAAACTTGGTGGCTTACAACAACTGAAATTTTTTCTCACATGGTTCTGAAAACCAGAAATCCCAAAGAAGATGTTGGTTCCTTCTGCAGGTTCTGAGGCAGAATCTATCCCACACCTTTCTCCCAGCTTCTGGTGGATGTTTGACACTTCTTGGCTAATAGATGCATCACTCCAATCTGTCTCCATCCTTACAATACCTTGTCTGTATCTGAAATCTGTCACTCATAGCACATGGGCCATTGGATTTAGGGCACACCCTAAATTCAAGATGATCTCATTCTGAGATACTTAGTTACACCCGCAAAGAGCCTATTTCCAAATAAGGGCACATTCACAAGTACCAGGGATCAGGACTTGGAAGTATATTCTTTTTGAGGTCACTTAAATAAACTATTACCAACATCATGGCAGAACATGAATCCAAAAGGTTAACACAATGTCAGTCCAAGATAAGTGAAACTTCAGATGCTGGCCAAAGGAAACTTAAAATCTTGTCTGGACAATTCAGGATGGTGGGAACTCCAGTGAAAAATAACCCTGATAGAATATGAATTTACAGTTATTAACCATGTGAGAGGAAAAAAAGACAATCTCCATACCATAAAGATTATGTTTAAAATTTTCAGAAAAAAAAACAAAACACATTTTACTGCCAAAGTGTATCTTCTTCCAAATGTCCATTGAGGCGAATCAGGAGAATAATGTACATCAATTTCTTGCTTTTTCTCTTCTTTCATCTTTTCTCTGTCACTCTTAATCCCTATTCCCCTTCCCCTCACCCTCTCCCTCCTTCTCTTAAAATCCTCCTTTTTCACCTTTTCCTCTTTTTCCCCATTCTATTCTTTCTTAATTTCCATGATTGCAAGAAATAGTCTAAGATTAGGACTGTATGATTTATGGCTTGGGGCTATTTTCTATGAAAGAACTAATATATGATTCTGATTGCTGGTTTTGTTCCTTTTTTTTTCTCTTAGAAATAAAATGTTTCAAAATTAGAGTCCTCCTGGGTAAAATATTGCCATATAACATCTTACTGCCATCAAAAGAAAGAAGTTATAAAATAAGAAAATAAGGATTTTAACCTCATCTCAATATACTAAGCTTCTTTGTGATTTTCACTATTGTTTTGATCAATTTCTTTCCTATGTATGTATCTTCAGAGCAATACCATTGTATTTAACCTTAAGCATTTCATGAAACTGGTCTTTTGTATTTGAATGTATTTTTATTCTGGCTTTAAGCAAGAACTTTTTTCCTAAGCGGTGAGAGTAGTATATCTTTACTCATTGTTTACCTTGTAGCTATTTATAAATTTATAGTCTAGTGACTCCAGTGTTTTATTCCATAGCATCTGAGTTTTCATAAATTTAACATCTCATTATTTTAAAGAATGGACACATACACAAATTGTGCAATCTTACTCCATAAGTTATAACAAATTTGTTGAAAAAAGTGAAGAAAAAATAAAATTATGACTTTGACTTTCAGTGAATATTATTAAAAACTCTAATCATCAGAATTCTCTCAGAAAATTGAAGACAATACTTCTCAAGTATGCATGCTGCACATAACTTTTTTGATTATCATGTTAACCAACACCAATTCTGATTAAGAAATGCTTCTGATTAAGAAAGTCATTTGCATCAACTTTCAGACAATGGTCTTAAGCTCATGGAACTTACAGTGTAATCACATATTCACCATCAAGAAAGAGATTAATGTAACATAATAAAATAAAATTTAAAAAAAAAGAGCTGGCCTGATGTAGGTGACATGGCCTCTTAAATGTGTGTTATGTGAGATAACACACTGAAAGGTTGAGATTCAGACTAACAGGATACACTGTATTTATAACAAATGCTTATAGCTTTGGAAAATGAATTTTATTTTCACTATCTGAAAGCATATTAAAATTTAAAGCTTTTTTTCCCCCAGAATCCCAGCGTCTGTTAGCATCTTGACATTATTAATTTATTATGGAAGAAATGAAAAAAACAAATTGATACGCTATTTTATATAGTATATTGATCGTTTTAAAATTTCACTCTACAGCTTGAAAGTGCTTTCACCTCTTTTAGCTAAGAAAAAGGTCAGCATACATAACTGACTTCTAAAGGAACAAAGTAATATTCAGAGTAGTTCTGTCACATACCTAAGTCATATAGCATATGCTCAGAAGTTTTAGTTTAATTGCTTTAATAAAAATATACAGGACTGCAATTAAATAATTGCCCCATTTCTCAAACTTTTATATCCTATCAGGTATATTCATATGTGTAATGACAAAAAGTGATTAAAAGTCTAGAATTTATTCTTTAAAAGTCAACTGAAAGGAACATACTTTAAATAAAGAAGTATTTTTATTCATTACTCAGATAGAATAATGTTTTTACCTTGGCTTCAAGTATACCACTCTTCTTTATATAATTATTAGTGGAATAAAGAAAAGATTTTCTCGTAGAAGAATATTGAAAATTAGGCTATACCTCGTCAGCATGATGCTTTTCTCTAAAATATGTGGTCTTGGTCATCCTAGAAAATAAATACTCAGAATAAATGTACCTAACTAGATGAACTACTGGCCTGTTCTACTGTGAAAATTCCTCTACACCTCTGTTTTATTATTAATTTTATTATTTCCATTTCTTGCCATCTAAGTGAGCACTCATTTTCACAGCCTCTGTTAACAAAATAAAGGTTAGTAGGTTGAAATACAAGCAGAGATTTGTGCTACACAAAGTTGGCTTCTATAATAATGATGTTTTCTCCCCCATCAGAATTAACTATTGCCCTATTTAGATAGAACCTGATACTTTCACTGTGTACAAAATGACCATGGAAAAAAAAATCATCAAAATTTGGTAATTCAGTGAGTTTCTCAAATTTAAGAAACTCTAGTTAATTTATCTTTGTAGGACACACCAGCACTTTTACATCGCCTGGCACATAATAGATGACCCACAGGTGTTTTCAAGTTTATGAGAGCTATATTTTGCAAAATATGGTTCCCTCTCCATACTTGTGACCACAAAAATAAAGTTAATAATTGATTAATATGATTAATTTTTTACTGGATTCAAACAACAGCTCCCTGCATGCAATGAAATAATAATTCACCGATGAAAACAAATCTTAAAATTCATGCAACCACACCACTTCACTATCTTTGTTCTGATGTTGAAGTAAAACTGCTTTTTATTGATGATTCTAATTAATCTTCTAAAAACTGCACATGACCATCACCCCATTCTAATCTCTGTAGACTATGAAAATATACCAAAAGGTAAAGAGATGCTAGACTCAAGCTACATTTATTCCCCCAAATAAGTGGTTATATATTTAAAATCAGCTAAAGAAATAAAATAAAGGATGCATCCTAAAATCCGGGAGTTCTCTTGTGAAATTGAATTTTAGTGATATAAAAGCTAATGAGATTTGCAATGACTCCCCTGTAATTTTATCCATGTCTCAATGACATGAAATATTAAGGTGGAAAAACATTAGCGTATAATTAGGAAACATTTTCATTTTAAGAGGGCCACTAAAAATAAAGAGGAATATTATTAATAGTGTAATGATATACAGAATACATTTCATTTATGTGACACATTTTGATTGTACCTATTACTTTGGCATATATTACTTTGGAGAGTTGAGGCATTTATAATTATCAGTGCAAATTTACAAAATAAGAACTGAAAATTAGTTGTTAGATTGGGAGTAATAAAATTTAGGAATAAAGAGTTTTCTATTAAATAAAAATTCACTACAGAGTTTTCTAGGTTGGTTTTAATGTATCTTAATTTTAAAGTAAACACAATGATCTTAATATATTATTAATATACTTAGTGAAGAAAATAGAGAAATCTTAGTAAATTTTATAAAAGAGTAAAACGACTTAACTATTCATGTTTTATTTTTTCTTAATGTATCAGAAAATTGGAGGTAGAATTTTGTGTTTGTAGCACTTTAGCAGATACTCTTAGTATTTAGAGATTGAATATATTTTAATCTAGAAAACTCCAGCAACTAAATGTGTGTCTTCTAAACTCTGACAGCAATACAGAACAATTGGTCAAATAAATTTAGTCAAGAATCCTTCAGTCAAATGTATGTTTAAATCATGTAGACAAATCAAATAATACAATTCATGCTTTAATTTTATAAAGCAAAGGATTTTTATGAATTTTCAATTGGAACTTTTAAAATTGCTGGTTTGCAATTAAGTTTAGGTTCATAGTAGATGTTCCTCGTAGCTGTCATTTGCTGAGTCAGGAATTCCTAAATTTAAAACTAAAAAGAGGGACTGGTGTAGGGGTTTAGCATATGTCCTAAGACTCTCCTTGGTACATTTTATTAATTTTCAAAAAGGAAAAGGAATTCAGTAAGAAGCTTTCAAATGCATGATATTTTATATAAGAAGAGCTAAAATAAAAAAATATGATTATAAATGGTATTTCACAACTGAGCGATCAATTCATTGAAATCTAATTTATCCATACTTATATTAAGCCAAATATATTATATATATATAATATAAGAAAGTTTTATGTTCGGGGCACCTGGGTGGCCCAGTCGTTAAGCATCTGCCTTCGGCTCAGCTCATGATCCCAGGGTCCTGGGATCGAGCCCCGCATCGGGCTCTCTGCTTAGCAGGGAGCCTGCTTCTCCCTCTCCCACTCCGCCTGCTTGTGTTCCCTCTCTCACTGTCTCTCTCTGTCAAATAAATAAATAAAATCTTAAAAAAAAAAAAAAGTTTTATGTTCTCTTTCTTATATGCCCTAAAAAGACAATATACTCTGAGGGCTCAATCTCTGGAGAACATCAGCATCCTATTTGTTTCTTCTATAAACTTACATAGTGATCTGTTTCTTCCCTTTTCTCCTTACATGTACCTAAAACCTATGTGCCCTCTTGCAAAGCACATATTCTCCTATCAGTCCACTCACTACTTCCAAATACCAGATTTGGCTAAAGATTTTAGGTAACATAAGATAGCTATAACAGTGAAAACCAGATCCATTCTCATTTCTTATATACAGTGCACATTTATTATCTCCAAGACAAATGTTACTTCCTATAGGGAATGTTTTGTACTAGAGCCCCTCCATCTAGAATTATTTTCCTATTGTTGCCTAGAGAAATGACTTATTCTTTAAAACTCACCTCCAGTGTCACCTCTCCTGGGAAGTTTCTCTCCACTTCTCTATGCACAGTCAGTGCCCGCTTTCCTAATTTCCACTCTGGGAAGTCCCAGTAGGCCTCTGGTATAAGCTTACCACCAAGAATGTGGGCAGCCAACAGCAGACTCTATGCCATCCGTGTGTCCACAGCACTAGAATGTTACCTTACTTTCTCTAAATATTGAATGAAATTATGAACAAATAAATATGCTATAAAATATTAAATATTTAAATAAACACCCTCAAAATCTGTATTTTATTGTTCTAGTTACAACAAAGAAGGAGAAAGTGTGGGTGTTCTAACAGTTTAATATGTTTTTATACATAGCTTGAGTAACATTGATAAATGTAAGAAAATTATTACTGATAAATAATTTGCTATCCTGGGATACTCATTAATGGAGATAAATTTTAATAATATTTTGATTATAATTGGTGCCTGTCCTCATAGAGTGAATTCTGTTTTGAAAAAAACCTCTCCCACCACCCAGCTACTCAGGATCTGACTTTCTGTATGGAACTGTGAATTACACTGGTATAAAAAATTCACCGGGATTTGGAAACCAAAGCAATCTTGGGTAATATCTCTTGCGGAAACCATCATTGGCCATATTTTTGTCAGCAGTGTCAAAGAATAACTCAGACATGTTATGTTAGAGCGCAGCTGAATATTCTCACGCACCAAAGACATCAATCATATGCAGTTTGTAAACACAGGGAAATGTAATATTTATAAGGGCAAAATTGAGTCTGTGGAAAAGGGAGTCTTAGTTTTGTTTCTGGGTGAACTTTTGGCAGAAAGCTGTCAAGAAAGGCGGTTTGCTCTTTAGCTGACCAACAGATTTATCAGGGAAAGTGGCTTTAATTCTTTGTGGTTTTCATAACATAATGTATGGTTTCAAATTGGAGAAACTGACAATGTTTCTAGCTCTGTGTGAGGACAACTAGACTAGTGTCTTCTTGTTAGTACCTCCACCCTAGTTAGGCCATGCCTGCCCCTCTCTCGTCCTGCATTCTCAGCAGAGATGTTCCCATCACACAATTTAGAAGCTTAATCTCAGGAAACAAACTGAGGGTTGCTGGAGTGGTGGGGGTGGGAGGGATGGGGTGGCTGGGTGATAGACATTGGGGAGGGTATGTGCTATGGTGAGCGCTGTGAACTGTTTAAGACTGTTGAATCACAGACCTGTACCTCTGAAACAAGTAATACATTATATGTTTAAAAAAAAAGAAGATAGCAGGAAGGGATAAATGAAGGGGGGGAAATCGGAGGGGGAGATGAACCATGAGAGACTATGGACTCTGAGAAACAAACTGAGGGTTCCAGATGGGAGAGGGGTGGGAGGATGGGTTAGCCTGGTGATGGGTATTAAAGAGGGCACGTACTGAATGGAGCACTGGGTGTTATATGCAAACAATGAATCATGGAACATTACATCAAAAACTAATGATGTAATGTATGGTGATTAACATAACATAATAAAAAAAAATAAAACTAGAGGCACACCTAAACCTCTAGGATACTGTCAAAAACAAAACAAAAAAAGAAGCATGGGTGCAAAGGTACTGATGATAGCACTTACTGATATTTACCGATCATTTCCCTCTTAATGAAAGTGCCATTATAAATTCCTCTACTTCATCACCAAAACTGTAATCCCAGGCGCACCTGGGTGGCTCAGTCGGTTAAAGGGTCTGACTCTGGATTTCAGCTCAGGTCATGATCTCAGGGTTGTGAGATCAAGCCCCACATGGGGCTAAGCACTCAGTGGGGAGTCTGCTTGGGATTCCCCCTCTCTCTCTCTCTGTCCCTCCCCCTCAAATAAATAAATCTTAAAAAGCAAACAAACAGAACCCTGCAATCCCAATATTCATCACCAATGTCTATAAAATTTATGATAGCAATTTCCAGCAGATCTTTCTGTCTCAGTTTCTAATTTAAATACAAAATTAGCCCCACCCAGTGTTCTTAAAGTATCTTTTTTATTACTTAATGCCCCTGCATAATTTTTTAGTGTTTCACATTTTGGTAATTTAAATGCCTAATAATTCTTTAAGTATCTCAAATGTGATTAATCTAAATTTCAGCTGATCTTCATTGTTTTTCTAGTTTCCCCACACTCCACTACATTTCTCAGTGGCTTTTAACCATGATATGTGCATTATTCTCTGAGCCTTAGCTTATGCTTTCATCAGACAGGAGAAGTCTCTTGATCACTCAGACAGACTAGTTAAATCACCCTCCTTTGAATTTTTACAGAATTCATTTTATATACAACTAATTTGACATTTACAATTACTGCCTGGTACAACTGATTTTCTTTTTATGTATATAAGATTTATCTTAAGTTGGATTTTAAATAGATCAAAGACAGAAAGTCCTAGAAGTTTAACCCACATTAAATATATCACAGATTTTTTATAAATCATTACCAGTAATATATTTTTGCATGAAAACCTTCTCTCAGTCCCCTTTATTACATATTTCTGAACTCTTTTTTCCCTTTTATTAAAGTTTATGTCCCTAGAAACCACAGATTTCTGAAAAAAATGTTTCCCATGAGAAATGCTAATATTAGGGATTAAACTTTTTTTTTTAACTTACTGTTATCTTTCCAAGTTAATAAGAAATACTGAAGGCAACATTTGAACATTAGAGCCCAGAATAATTGTTTACATTTATGGCAATCAGCACATGTTTCTTTTATATATAATAATTATCTTATGCTTCTTATTGCACATAGATTATAAAAATTGCACCAACTCTCCACCCTTCCCTGTTATTATGTCGTTTAAAATGTCACTTCGCCTGAATCAGGGCTGACCTTCTGAGTGGTTTTGGCCTACAGAGAGCAGTGAAAGTGACAGTATGCAAATTTGTAGGCCAGGCCTCGCAAGGCATTGATTGCCACTGCCCTGTGAACAAGCCTGGCCTCGAGGATGGGAGACCACGGGAAGCTAAGCCATGTCATTCCAACCAGGCTATCCTAAACCTACCAAACCCACGAAGAGCCAGCCGAACTGAGAACAGCAGAATCGCAAAGATTAGCAGAACTGTGGAGTAAAACACACGAGGGAACTCTTCCAGAGAGCAGAACTGAATCCTACGGAAGGAACACATAGTACCTGCAGATGGGGGATCTGGCGACATTTGCCCAGCGAGATTTCAGAATTGAGAGGAATTGGCGACTGCTGAGTGTTTGTTTCCATCCCCTTTCAAATATGATACCTCACCTAAGTTCTAAGACACAGTGTCAGAATAATCCATTATTAGTGATTATTCTTTGTCATACAATTATTCTAAAATAATTTGCTCACTAGTTCCTAGTCAGATATCCTATGCCCAATCCCTCTATCACCTGAAAAGCTTTCTGATATTTATTGCTTTGCCTTTTATTTTTCCAAGTAATAAAATTTCTATTTATTCAATTTTTCTTTATAAGATTTGATTTCCTAGCTGCTTATCTTTGGAACATAATATATCTTCCATAATATATCTCTTAAAATGTGGTGCCCAGAACAAAAGATCACCCCAGATATGTCCTGACAAGAGTATGGAATTCAGAGGGAACTATTTCTTTCCTTTTTTTCTGTTCATGAAATACTGATGGCTTATTGGACTTTTTTTCCCCACATGATCTATAATTAGACCAACTTCCTCACGGATAGTTATCCGTAGTTGATCTGCAAATGGACTAGAATAGCAGTTTCTGGTTGTCTATATACAATCCCATTATTTTATTATGGACTGGGTCACAGACTGAGCAGATCTTTAGAAAATTATGCTTCTATAACCATACTTTTATTTACTTTGTGGCAAAAGATGATAAAATAAACATTTTGGTCTTCAAAATATTTAATGACTACAGAGTCAAGTCTGAGGCCTGAGTCACATCCCTAAAGATACCCCAAGAGGCCAACATTGAATATATTTATTGGCACACTTTGAATATGGTTATTATAACAGCTGTTAATTTATGTAACTCAGCCAAAATCCACTTCATATTTCTACTTCCCAGGAAAAATAATTACTTAAGAAACTTTGTCAAATATCTGACAAAATAGACAATGTTTACATTATGGTATCCAAATTTCTAATTTAAAAAATCCTATTATAAAAATAAGTAGATTAATTTCACAGGACGAATTCTTATTCATGGCTAATCTATAATTATAACTTACAATAACCAAAATATTGCCCTTGGGTTCATAATCATCGGGTTCAATATGGCACAGACTCACAGAAGAGAATCTCTATGGTCACTAAGGCAGTGAGTAACCAATAGCTGGTGTGGCAAATGCTGTTATCTACCAAAAAATGGGTTTCCCCTTTTTCTTAACTGTAACTAACCTCATGTTACAACCTCCCTTGCATTTAAATATTGCCGTATAACTGAGTTCTAACTGTGAAATGTAAGCAGAAGTGATCTCTGCTACATGGGAGCCAAATCTTTTAGGATGAGAAATGTCCCCCTTACTCTTTCGATTCCGGGTGGGGCTGATGATTAGTAGGGCTCTGGGAATTGCAGAGCCACATAGTGGATGCCCCCTGTGCCTGAATCACCACATTGAGGACAATAATCTGTCAGTGAGAAACATTTACTTTTTAGAGAGGGAGAGATCATCAGTGTGGGTACACACGCCCTCACACTAGCTCACGGGTAAGGTGGAAGCTTGAGTCATTCAATTTGGGGCTGTTGTTACAGAAATGAGGTTAACCAAAGTCATACCATTTTAATCCTTTATGTATCTTCCCGACCAAAAGACTTGGCTATCTTTAAAGACTCTATGTATAGAATTCTTTTTTTTTTAATTTTTTTATTTATTTGCGAGAGAGAGAATGAGAGACAGGGAGCATGAGAGGGAGGAGGATCAGAGGGGGAAGCAGACTCCCTGCCAAGCAGGGAGCCCGATGTGGGACTCGATCCCGGGACTCCAGGATCATGACCTGAGCCGAAGGCAGTCGCTTAACCAACTGAGCCACCCAGGTGCCCCTATGTATAGAATTCTTAATTCCCCTAAGGTATACATTTAATCAATGAAATGCAAAACCCTGATTATGAGAAAAAAAAATTGTTACTTCAAAATATGTTCACAGAAAGATTTTCCAAACTATCTTCCTTCTTTCACAGATCAACTCTTTACTTGTCTAATAATAAAAATTATTTAATAACTAAAGTTATCCTTCACTTCTTGTGTGGTGTTCCAGGGTCAAGCTGAAAGATGGCTGTCTGAACTCATAGTGCACACTATCCTTGAATTCCATATACACGGATCATGTTCTGCATCTCACTCACTGAGCGCAGCTTATTCGCGCTACTTTCTGAAATAGCACATAGCAGTTTGGAGCCTACGCCAGCCATTTCTGGGCACTGTGGGAAATGGTCTGTGAGATGCTATTTGACATCCCTCCTCTCATAAACATACCACAAACCAGAGAATATCCCTTTCAGGCTATCCAAGACTGGAGGAGTTCCTCTAGTGGAAACCGACATGGGAAGCCATCTTCAATTTCACAATCAACCTAGAACCTCTCAGGACTTTCCACCACGGGAGAGCCTGAACCCTGATTCCAACCTACCCCACAAGAGGTGGGATGTTAAAGGAAAAGTGGTACTGTAAATTGTCTCTCAATCTTCACTTGCCCCAAACAACCCATAAACCATACTTTGGCTCATAAAAGCAAGCTGCGGATGTTACGGAGTTGTCTTGGTGATTAATTCTATTTGAAATTCCTCCTTTAGCCTATTACATTTATTCTTGGTATTCCATTTGCATGGTTTTCTGACTGCCCCTATATTATGGGCTTTATGCTGGAGCTTCAATACATCACTCTGGGCTTTGTCATGTTGTAAAAAGTGCAATAGCCTTTCCTAGTTTTTCGGACAACAGTGTTCCTCACTTTTTCTCCTGGCTTTTTAATTTTTCAATGACGTGAGAAACCTTGCCTCCTCATGTTACAAGAACGTCCCTTCCTTATCTCTCAACCCTCCCTCACATAATGCTGTCATTGGTATTAAATTGTCCTGCACACCATTCACACTAATAGTTAATCTCCTGCATAATCAGGCCCATTACTTGTTAAAACTCATCTTCTATTGCTTTCTCCAGCATCCAATGAATCCTTTTGCTACAGACATTTTCATTGTAGTGCCCCCCCACAACGTGGATGAATCTTGAAAACATTAAACAAACTGAAAGAAACCAGACTCGAAGTGCCACATTTTGTATGATTCCATTTATATGAAGTATCAAGAATAGGTCAATCCACAGAGACAGGAAGCAGATTAGTGGTTGTCAGAGGTTGGGGGAATGGGGAGTGACTGCCTAATGTGTACAAGATTTCTTTCTGCCATGATGAAAATGTTCTGGAACTAGATAGAGATGATAGTTTCACAAACTATGAATATGCTAAATGCTACTGAATTGTACACCATAAAACGGTTCATTTTATGTTATTTGAATTTTACCTCAATAAAAGTTACTAGAAGGGAAAAAAAATAAAAATTTTAATATGATGACTTCCTAAAGTCTCTTCCATCCGATATTTACATTGCTACTTTCCTCACCTCTTTCAAGGCATTACTCAAATGAAGGTTTTCCTAATTAATCTATCAGAAAGTGTAACCTTCCTATTAATAGTGCTCATCCTCCTTCCCTGTTTTATTTTTCTACTTAGCATTTCTCCTCATCTAATGTATTATGTTTTTCTTTAATTATATTGTTAACTAGCACTCCTCCTCTACTAGAAAGTAGGCTACATAAGATGAGAGGTTTTTGTTTTGTTTTGTTTTGTTTCAACTTTTGTAACCCCAATTCTTAAAAAAGTGCCTGGCACAGAAGTGCTTAATGGATATTTATTTTAAAAAAATAAATGAAAAAAGAAAGAAAGAAAATGAATGAGTGAGCCCTGTATGTAATTTTTGTATGTGTTGCTACAGTCTCTTTATTCAGTTGGATCATTTCAATATGTGTCCTAGAGCACAAGCATTTTTATTTAACCCATTCAACTATATCTTCTGAGAATTTTTACTCATCTTCTAGTCTGTGCTGGAGTCAAGGTGAGGTAGTCAAGTGAGTTGAGGTTTTAGAATCATTGAGATATAGATTTGAATCTCAGTTCACAGATGCAGCCGTGTGGGTTACAATTATTTTAATATTTTCCTCTAGGGTTCTGTTGTTTCAACTGTAAATATGTGTATTAGTCAGAGTTCTCCCAAGAACAAAACCAATATATCTCCCAGTATATAGGAACAGACAGAGAGACAGAAAGAGTCAGAGAAAGACAGAAAAAGAAAGATTATTACAAAGAATTGGCTCAAAATTTCAAGGTCTGTAGTCAACAAGCTGGAGACCCAGGAGAGCTGATGCTGTATGTCCAGTCTGAAAGCTGGCAGGCTCCAGACCCAGAAGGAGCCAATGTTTCAGTTGAGTCTGAAGGCAGGAAAAAAAAACAATGTCCAAGCTTGAAGGTAGTCAGGCAGAAGGAATTCTCTCTTCCTGGGAGAGGTTCAGCCTTTGGTTCTATTCAGGCTTTTGACTGATTATATGACACCCACCCACATTAGGAAAAGCAATCTCCTTTATTAAGTCTATTGATTTTAATGTTAAAATTATCCAAATCTATTGATAGATAATTGATAGATGGATAAATAAAATTATCCATCTATTGATAGATAATTAACAATCACAATATATATAACAATATCTAACTTATAGTGTTGATTTGAGGGTTGGATGAATATATTAAGTGCTACAGAATTAAAGCTTAATATTTAAATTACCTTCTTTTTTTTTCCTTTATGTTGATATATTCTTAACTTCAGCTAAATGTTAACTCTTGCTTTCTATTTCTCTGATCATATCATGACCCAACTGTTTAATAGAGTAAGATTAAGAATAAAGTATAGGATATTTTATAAATATGAGTCTGTCTAGACTGATAGTGGTTATATCACATTTTATTAAAATTTGGATTAGTAATCTATTTCTAAACCAACATAAATAGATTAAAATAATTATATTTGCCTGCTCTCAGTGGTCTGGTAATTTCTACTGTTTTCACCATTACTCAGTGATTATTTGCCATGGTCAAACAATTAATTTGCAGCTACTTTCAGTATAATGGGATGTAATTATTCGTAGCCAAGAGAACTGAATTCATAAGAGAAGCTGCGGTGATCCTATAATCACTATTTCATCTTAGATTTCAATTCATTCTTACAAATCCTTCCTATATCTTTTTCAATTCAAAAAATCTTTTCTAAGTTTTGCACAGTGGCAGTATCGATTGCTAATTGAAAACTTTTCCCAAATAATCTTCTTTTCTAGAGAAAACTGAAGTGAATAGGAGCTGGTGGATTTTGCAACTGCAATATTATCCATAAACATTAAGCCATCAGCCTCAAGCAGTGATCCAATTTTCTTACATCATTTAGTTCTAAATATGTTTAATAAAGCAATCTTTGCAATTATTAGCAATTATTAACGACATATAATAAAATTAGTTCTATTGAAGCTTAAGACCTACCAATATTATTCTTAAAATTCTGTGATAAATTCTTCATATGCTTTGTGTTCCTCATTTCCATTTTAGGAAAATACTCTCTCACCCTTTAATTTTCTCATAAATCAAGTGTAGCTGTACTAACTTTTAAAATACACCTCCATTTCTTCTTTTACACTAAGGTTATATATAATTGCACAGAGAGATACAGGTTTTTTAGTGCTTTCCAGACTGCCTGAGATATTGTCCATTTCAGAGATATAAAATAAGTAACTTGTATCTGAATTTTTAAAAACCTGTTTTCCTAAACTCTAGGGTCCATGAGTAATTATGACAGGTCTTCATTTGCATGGCTATCATAAATGTGAAGATGGCATGATTATGCCATCTTCTACTACTATTTCTACTACTACACATCTACTACTACTAAGCGGCTGTCATTCCCTCTTTACAAACTACTTCCTTCTTGTTTTTTTCCTTGAGATTGCTTGAGAAACCTTTTCACAAGCGGATACAGTCCAGTTTACCCATTATAATTGATGAGTCTCAATATTTTATTTTCCCAAGTAAAATAATAGGCTGCATTACTTTATCCTAATCCTCAGAAAACATATAATTGCTATTAAGAAAGTTAAAATTTAAAATAAGTCAATGACTCCAAACCTACTTAGAAGATCTTTGTGCTAATATTCAGTATTTAGAACACTATTTTAGTCATATTTGCCATGCTCAGAAAAATATAACTTTTAGCCATATGAGAAATAAGCTTGACTATTTAGTTTCAGGAAAATAAAACCCGTCAATTTATGGATAGATAGAGTCTCTTTATAACCATAGTGGCTTGCCTGGGAGTCAGTCTTGTAATCTGTGTTATGAAAGAATTATATCCTCTTGAAGACATAGTTGTTTAAAGTCTATGTCCACAATAAAATCACTTGCTTTCATCGCTTCACCGAATCTTCTCTAAGCATTAAATCAACTACGGGAATTATGAAACTTCCATATTCTATACTGTATTTGACTCTTGGGTTCTAGATGTAATTTTAATTGAATATCTCCTTGATAATACTCCGCTGCTCCAATCACACTCTCTTTGGTATCTCTTTTATTGTTGTTACTTTTTTTCTGTTTTTGTTTTTGCTTTTTAAACAAAGATCTTGAGCAGTATCTTTGCTCTTTATGTATTAAATGTACATGCATGGGAGCATGTTCAAATTACTTTTACAAAAGAAATATGAGATCAAATTTTCTGTACTTCTGGTTTACATATTACTAAAGAAAAGCATTGCCAAGAGAAGCATTCCTTCTGAGAAAAAAAAAAAAAAAGTCATCACCCTGACCTCTGTAATGTCTCTGCAATTTGTATTATTAAGATAATGGTTTCATCATCCTGCTCATAAAGTTGAATCAACACTTTCCTACCTCCTGAAGCTTTCTACATTATTTGCAGCTGTTGACCATTTTCTCTGTTTTGAAACTCTTTTCTCCTAATTTCTCTAAGTTTATAATGTTTGATTTTCCTCCTGCATTTACTTCATTCCTTCTCATGATTTTCTTCCTCCAGTCATCTCTTACATTTTCTATTCCCAAATATTTGCCCTTGGCATTCATTTCTGTTGTATGTATTTTCCTGGGGCACTTCATATACAATATGGCTTTTAGTACAATGTAAATGCTGACAAATCTCAGAGTATGGTCGACAACCAAATCATCTCTGTTGAGTGCTATACCAAAAGTCCAAGCACATAGACATCGCAAAGCAAGATATTTATGATATGTTCTTGTCCTCCTATTTTCCTTATCTCAGTGAATGAAATCAGTCAGCCAAGACCACTCCCAGTCTCTCTGATCTCACTCATCCTATATTTCAATAAGCCCCAGAGTTAAAGAGTCTATATTCTTAGTTTCTTTTATATCCATTCTCTTCTCTCAATTTCACCTGTCATTACCCTCATTTAAGATTTACCAGTTTTACCTGAACAACTGGAATAACTTCCTAATAAATGTTATACCCATTTTCATGCTTCCCTCCACACCAGAGCCAGGGTGATCTTCCTATAACATTCATTTGTAAAACCATTTCTCTGTTTACAGTTCTTCAGTGGATTCCTATAGGCTCAAATGCCTTAACATGGAGCCAAAGCTGTTTCATGTTCTGGTAGGTACTGACTTCTACAGTTTTGTCTCTCATCAATTTCTCAGGTGTTCCCTCTTCCTCTTCTCCTAAAACTCGTATATTTCCCTGGCAAGGACTACTACTGGGGAAAGGTGTCATTCTGCACTGTTCTTTCCTTTCTTTACCTACTATCGCATGACATACACACATATTTCTTGGCTAGCCAGACAAGTTTCTCAACGTGTGTGTGTGTGAGAGAGAGGTATGCATGATTGTGTGTGTCCATGTTATCCATTTAAGTCATATTTCTCTTATTCCATATTTTTGTACATAACTCTTTGTGCATACCTCTTTCATCTGTGGCACTCACCTGTATATCCATGATTATTTCTACTATATTTTAAATAGTCTGAGAGCAGACTGTCCCACTTTTTTTTTTCCTCCAGCGGGGTCAAGCAAAGTATATGACAAGAGACCATAAACATGTATCGTTTGAAAAAACGAGTAAAACTGGAGAGAATAAAAAATTAATAACTCAGAATTTATCATGATATGTGATAGCTAAATATTTCCTAAATGTAAGTAAATAAGATATTGTTTTATTCTCTTGTCACAGAAATATACGACCAAAAATGTTGCTGGCGATTTACTTCTGAGCCTTCCTAACCATTGATACATGGGACATCTGTTCACAGTAGTATTCACAGACAATTAAATAATTTATTTCTCTGAATTTATACTTGAAATCTTTGGCATATGTGGCCTCTCTATTCTTTCCCTTTCAGATTGTCCTCTCTCCTCCCATGTCATCCTGTGATACCAAAGGAGAGAATCTTTCCTTTGTACATCGTCCTTCAGAGTTCAGTTGTTCAACCAGTCTTCCCTCTTCTGAGTCTCCTCAATCACTTGACACTAATCCTCACTTTGATACCGTGACCTAAAAAATGCTAATCTATTCCCATTGTTGTTGCAGATTATATTTAGAGCCCACAGTTTGAATAGTATTTTATCAGAAAGTTTCCTCACAAAATTCTTGTCTGGGGACAAGCTAAGAATTTTTTCAGATCTACATTAGACTTCCAGACTACAACCTTTATTGTTATTGTTGTCCTTCACTGTAAAATCATACTACACAGCAATATTTTTGCCATCACCTGCTGTGGCAGAGAATGCTGGTGTTTACCAATATTCATAGTTCTCCTCTTCTTCCTGTACACACAAAATATGATTCCCAGCTCTCATGCAATTACATGGTGCCTTCTGAGTTTCAGGAAAAGGAAGTGAACCTGAGTGTACCACTTCCAGGGCTGGCCTCTGAAACACCTCACTCCAACCTCCTCACTCTTCCATCTCTCATCTCCCAGCAAATCCTTCCAGGGCCCAAGGATCTGGGAGAATCCTGGGCACCTTGATCACCTGACCACATAGTCATTTGCACTATGCTGTGTATCAAAAAGAGAGATTTCTGGTTTTAAGGAATGAGATTTGAGGATATTAATAATAACTATTGTTATTTTTCTTAATCAATACAGCTAAATACCAGGCTATAGCCTTTCATTCCAAAGAGAATGTGATGAGCTACTCATTTTGGTTTTCTCCATTTCCACAATTTTCATTATCCTGAATAACTTTATTGCATTCCAAATTTCTTAGTATTTTTTACAACAATGATATCCCTTCATTTTTCTTCAGCAAACTCCTCCTGAGGCCAAAAGCAGGATTTATAATCCCATAAAATGAACTACATCCTAAATCCCTCTCTCTAATAACAAATGCTTATCATCACTAAATATGTCCATTCATTCACTTAGGTCTTAAATCTCTCTTCATATATATAGTTTTTCGTATCATGCTTCTTGGCTTTACATTCCTAATAAGCTTCATCATCATGTTGGGCCACTTCCTATCACCCTCATCTTCAATCTCCCTGTGATCCTGCCTTTCTTCTACTTCCATCCGAACACACTGTCAACCTGGATCTCTCTAATCACATTCTTCATCTTCTGAGCTGCTGAGCTTTCCTGGAGAAAATCACATAACTCTGCCAAGTGGGGCAGGTTTATAGTTTCCAATTTTAGTTATGTCCTCAAAACCTTTTACTCAAATCCTTTTACTCAAATGACTGAGTTTGATAGCCCTGACCTGGGCAATGGTGTGAGTACAGCTCTCCCTTCCACAGCATCTTGTTCTTGCTTTGGGGCGCTTGGAGGAGCCTTTGGCAAACACTCATCCGTGAATTTGAACTGTAGTCCCCATGCTATATTACCCTGCGCTCGCACCACTCCTTCAGCTCCCACTTGCCCACCCCTGCTTTGCACACAGTTGCTCGTGGGAGCCTCGCCACTGCCAGTCACCCCTCTGAAATGCTTTGCATATTTCTCTTCCTCACAATCAGAATCTGGGATAGTTCACCCTTGTGGCAGAAGAAACGGGTTTCATCTCAGTGTAAAATCCTATGTGGTCACCTGGACAACAAAGTAGCTGGGCTTGCAGCCAGAGACTTGCAGTTTTCCTACGCAACCCTGAGAACCTACGGCCTATACCCCTTGATTGTAGCTGCTCAAGTTTCTTTCCTGGAGCCACAGAGGAAATAGATATGTCATCATCTGCACTATACTCACTCTTTTCCCCCACCAGGTTTTTCTCCAATAAAAATATCTTTTCCACTACTATATTAAAAAAACAGACAATTGTACACAACAGGTACAAGATGTGCAGAGGTAGATTAATGTTGCCTAATCCACTTTGGGAGTAATGAGCCAATATCCCTTGTTAACTTTCTCTGTGTCCTCTCTCTTTACATTCTCCTTGGCTGATTTAGGAACGAAGAACATTCTTTCCAAGCTGTCAAATAAGAATAATGTTTGATATACAAGCCTATATGGGAAAAAAAAAAAGTTTCTCCATACATTCACTCAAGAAACATTCATTCATTCATTCATTCATTCATTCAACAGGTGATGTTATTGGAACTATACTAGTTGATGAGGAAGTATGTATACTTTTTTAAAGATTGTATTTATTAATTTGAGAGAGAGAGAAAGGACGAGCAGGGGAGGAGAAGAGGCAGAAGCAGACTCCCTGCTGAGTGAGGAGCCCCATGTGGGGCTCAGTCCCAGAACCCCAGGATCATGACCTGAGCCTAAGGCAGATGCTTAACCAACTGAGCCACCCAGGCGTCCCAGGAAGTATGTATTTTTAATGCCTTTTTTCTGTCTCCAGGATAGGCTCAATGTAGGGGTGGGGCAGTTTCATAGAGAAATAAGTACAATAAAATGTTAAAATTGCTATGATAAAATTTGGTATAATATAAAATGGAGTCACAGAAGAGAGTGGATAATTTGATTTGAGATGAAAAATAAAAGCTTCTTAGAGGAAAGGATATATGAGAAGTTTGAATTTGATTATGTAAGTAGTGGCTATCTTTCCCTTATAAGATTATTGTAAGCACCAAAGTTTATGAAAGATATAGAATCATTTTGACAAGTTCAAAAAAGTAAAATACAATGGCTTCTTTTTTTCCTATGCAAATGTGTATATACATAATTGCACGAGAAGGTTAAAAGCCTCCTCCTATTAAAGATGGACTATCTTTGTCATTCTTTTCTTATTCTTACTCTCCCATGGACGGGTCCTACCACATTTATGCAGTAAGTATAATCTGACCACAGCTTTTTTTTTTATTTTACCCAGTATAGCTTTCTGTCCAACCTCCCTTATTTGAAGTTAAACTTTATTATTTTAATTAAAGACATTTAGAGAGTACCTACTTATGTTCAAGGCACTATGCTGTGTGCTGTGGATGAGAAGGCAAAAAGTATGTATGTTGATAAACAAGGTGTGGTCTTTACCCATAATCAGTTTATACTAGAAGTAAAAGGACAAAATATTATCTGAGTGAGATGGACCTTCTTCATTTATTTTTCCAAAAAGACAACACTGATATTTTGTTTTAAAGACCACTTTTTAAATTTTGTCTCAGCCAAAAGAAGATAATCATTCTCTGCTTGAAGATAGTAGTTAAGACCAGGTAGAAGTGAAATTAATAAAGAACAGTAGAACTACATGGTTTGGGAAAAAAATAGCATGGTTTGGTAGAGATTGCAGCCCTAGATTTATTATTTACAATAAGATATATATGATGGTTTAGAGCAATACCACTTCAAGTATTCGTATGTAAAAGGAAACAAAAACTGCCAAGAATTGATATTAAGGAATAAAATTTAGGTTATTAACTTCCATGTGAAAGGAAGCCTCTTTGCTTTTTTGTAATTGCTTTTTTTGATTGTTATTTATTTGGATAATGGGCCAGCCCTGCCTTGAGATGGCACATAGAGATAGCAAGTATTCAGAAGCTACAAAGCTACTTTATTCCCATCAGTGTTATGGGTCTCCAGTGTAGGTAATTAAGTTCTAAGCAATACATCTTTTTAGTGAAGGTCATCATTCTATACTTTGTCAAGTAAACAGAGGCACACTAAGTATTATGATTCAAAAGGGATTCATAAAATATTTAGGGCTTTCACATATGTACAAAGAACAGAAGCTGTGCAGACAGATCACTGGGTTGTTGCTGGAAGGTCATGGAAACAGTCACAGAAGACATCAGCCTACATAACCTAAGGAAATGGTTTTCGAAAGTTTGCAGGGAAAGCACCACGATTCTGAATCATCTGAGTACTATCCTACACACTATATCAACTTGCAACAGGAGAGCTGGAAATTGCTGAGAAAACTGAGTAGCAGCCATACTTGGTCATCAGCATCTCTTAAGAATATAACGACTTCTTCCCACTTCTGCTTTTCATATCAAAGCTGAGGGCCATCCATTGGCAAATACTAATCTGGAACCATTGAGGGAAGAAAGTCCTATGAAATGTAGTACATGAAAGGAGAGTAATGCAAAGTTTACTAAAGCACAAGAACGATCTAGTATTTTTTTTAAAAGACGTTATTTATTTATTTGACAGAGAGAGAGAGAGACAGTGAGAGAGGGAACACAAGTGGGTGGAGTGGGAGAGGGAGAAGCCGGCTTCCCACCAAGCAGGGAGCCCGAAGCAGGACTTGATTTCAGGATCATGACCTGAACTGAAGGCGGGCGTCCAAAGACTGAGCCAGCCAGGCACCCCAAAAAATCTAGTATTTTAAACAGAACTTGATATTGCTATCCTAAGACATCGCTACCCAGTATTTTTATAGTAGTAAATAAATAATTTGATTATGATTTCAATTATGATAATTTAGCTTAGTTTTATAATCTAACTTGAAATTTTAGAGATAATAAAGAATATTAAGCTTTCATTTCCTAATACAATCTAAAACACTGAAAAACAGTACACTGAAATCTCCTATTATTTATGAAAAGTTGTTTTTCCTCAGCTTGTCACAAATAATGTCAAAACAATTTCATTAGGTTAATAATATGTTGCAAAATATTGATTCTATCACTAATTGTTATATTAAGAATGTACTCATTTTCTGTAAAATCAAAATATACTGTCATTTCTATTCTCTATTTTTCATGAGAAGATAAAGCCTTTATTTAAAAAAAAAAAAAAAAGATGGGGCACCTGGGTGGCTCAATCGGTTAAGCGTCTGCCTTCAGCTCAGCTCATGATCCCAGGGTCCTGGGATCGAGCCCCACATCGGGCTCCCTGCTCCATGGGAAGCCTGCTTCTCCCTCTCCCTCTCCCACTCCCCCTGCTTGTGTTCCCTCTCTTGTTGTGTCTCTCTCTGTCAAATAAATAAAATCTTTAAGAAAAAGATTAAAAAAATAAAAATTAAAAATTAATTAAAAAAAAGAAACAATCTATGAGATGCAGAGTGCCAATGCTCCTATGATATATTTATGGTTTATGTACATACATGTGTATGGGTGAGTAATCGCACTCTCTCTCACACACACACAGGTGGAGTACACTTTTATCCAAATCTAATCTAATTTAGATTTTATCTAAATCTACCGATAGAAATTCTATATTCACAGCAACACAATTTTCTTATTAAACACCAGGATTTTTTCTTTCTGAGCCAAATCCAATATCTTGAACTACTGAAAAATGCTTTTTTCTTAGTACTGCCAATATTCCCAGAGTTAAAGCACTGATGCTTTTCTTAAAATAATTCTGCCTTCTGGCCAACAGGCATTTTTCAGCATTAAATAAAAAAATTGGTTTTTCAGCTGCTATCTGTTTTATTGTGTATAGACCTGTGTTAAAATACTTTTTAAATTAAATGTCAAATCCAGATTGACGTAGGAAACATGGCAGTGCTTGATATTTGATGAGAAGCTGTCAGTTTACCTCTCCCTGTCAAATTGCTAGCCGCTTCCTCAAGACTAGTTTAGTAAGTGATGATGGCAACCAGAACACCACACGGAAAGGTCTCAGTTTCTATATGATGTGTGTGTGTGTGTGTGTGTGTGTGTGTGTGTGTGTGTGGTCAGAATGGGCATGAGACAAGTTATTTATTATTTGGAAATTGAATTCCATTCTCTTAATTATTAAGGTTATTTTAGAAAACATTTCTTGTAGGTTTATCAATAATTCAGAAATACCATTCAGAGTTAGGCATGAAGAGGCAAGTTGAATGCCTTCTCGGTAGTAATTTCCATGAAAAATTACATCTTTGAACGCTAGGCTATAGTTCTGAGGGAAGTTTTTTTTTTTTTTTAGATTTTTTTTTTTTTTTTTTTTTTTTATTCATGAGAGACAGAGCGAGAGAGAAAGGCAGAGGGAGAAGCAGGCTCCCAAGGAGCAGGGAGCCCAATGTGGGACTCGATCCCAGGACCCTGGGATCATGACCTGAGCCAAAGGCAGACGCTTAACCATCTGAGCCACCCAGGCGCCCCTGAGGGAAGTTTTTATTCTGTTATTTGCCACCGCAATAGTCTATCTTAGTATTTCTTAGCCTGTCATTTTATTTCATTTTTACTAATTACCACTACTGGATACATGTCAGTATGTATGTGTGTAGGTATGCACGCGGCTGTGTGAGTAGCCAGAACATGGAAAGGAACTGGTAGTCAGCATGTCGTGGCCCTATTTTACATTCTTAAATACACACACACTCACACACACCTCATTTTAAGTGGTCATATATTTCTTAGGAAATTATACAATCATTAGTATTTCAGAAAATGGAGGCCATTACCTAAATATTTGAAGCTCTTTACCTCACCCCTAATCAAAACAAAACTTAAAAACAAACAAACAAAAAAGGACACAATATTGTATTATTCCCAACATGGGAGCCCAAAGGGATAGATACTTCTTCCCTGATTTCTAAAAGCTACGACACAAAGGGGTGCCCCTGCCCTGGACTCTGACATTACACAAGTAGCTCAAAGATGAAACGGGAGAGTACGCAGTTGACTCGCCAAGGCAGGTCCCGCTCAAGGGCAGTAGCATCTAGCAGGGGCAGCACCCTGTCGGGCAGCTGTGCCGGGGCCCTGGACCCTGCCTGCTCCTTGCACCATGTCCTTGGGTGCAGGTGTTAATGGCTAGAACTCTTTTCCATTTCCTCATTGTCTTTCTGCCCTCCAGATATCATAAGCTAACCGCTTCATTTTGTATCAACATTTGTCTTTTCTACCTAAGCTGGTTGTTCTTTGTGTTGCTTAAAATTGGAGAACCCTGACTCAAAGATCACTTGTATAGCATTATTCATAGATGCAGGCTAACTTAAAACTGTTTTATCTTCCTGTTAAATTGAAGCTTTGATCATTGTGCAGTTTTCACATAGATAGCCAGTATTACTTTTTTCCTTAAAGTTTCTGTTGTCTCATATGAATATAGCTACAACCACTTTTGTGCAGAATAATTATGTATAAATATAAATTTATGTACACATCTATGTGTGTGTGTTGTACAAGTGTGTATATTCTTAGATTTCAAGATTTTTCATTTTTGTATTTTACATGTGCTTTTTCTAAACAGTGTAAAGATATATATATATTATATTTTATCTAGTCTGATACTCTATCTTTTGCCGAAAGAGTTGCACCATTTAGATTTAAGCTGACTACTGATAATTTTAATTTTTTTTATTTATAGCCCTGTTTTATGTTTTCTGTGGGTCTTGTTTAATTTTTATCTTTCTATCCTTACTTTCTTTTGAATATTTGAATTATTTTTTTAATTCCTCTTTCATTTTTCCTTTTGAGTGAAGCACTGTCTTAATAATTATTTAACAAAATTCTACTGTTAACAAACATTCTGAAAATCTCTTTAGATATATCCACCCTTAATATTTTTTAGAGCCCAGTGCAAGAATACACTTGAAGACTCCTGGTACATCTCTTCCCTCCTATGTTTCTGACCTCCTGGGCTCCTAAGTACCTGAGTATGGACACCTGGTCCACATGACTGTGCTCTGTTCAAAATCCCATCCATCTCTTCAAAGAGTCATCTTTTGGCTCCTCCTCAAGCCTGGGAGAGCAACAAGAGTTACAGCAGAGTTTTCATCCAGCCAGTGGCCGATAAGCCTGGAGACATGTCCTGCACAGGCCTAAAAAGTAACTTGAAGCTATTGTGCAGAATTCTGGGGTTCTAGATCCATAGAGCACAATTTAGAAGGAAACGGGTCTTGGGCTCTGGTGGGCCTATCCCCAGGTCCCCAGAGATTCAGAGCCCTGTCAGTTAGTTAGCATCATGCTAAAGGAGACCCAGAAAAGAAACCCTAAAGCCAAGAGTTCTGGGCAGAAGTTATAGTTGCCTGCGAGTGGCCTAAGAGTGGTACTATTTCTCCATGAAAAATATTTTTACAGATATAGAGTCCTAGCTTGACAATTTCTGTCAGTACAGAGATTTACACACCATTATCATCACTGTAAAGAATCAATTCTTCTCAGAGTATCCCTTTTCTGTTCTCAATTTCTCCTTCTGTTCTAGCAATTTTTAAGACCATCTCTCTGCATTTAGTTTTCTGAAGTGACACTAGGAAGTGACTTGGCATGTCTATGTGTATGTGTGTTGTGTTTTAATTGTGTTTGAAATTTATTAGGCTTGCTGGATGTGAAGATATGTGTTGCTTGATAATTCTGGAAATTTTCCAGCTGTTACCTTTAAATATGGTTTCTGTTTTCTCTTGCCTCTCTTTCTGGAACTCCAGTTAAATACACATTAAACCTTCTCATTATAGTTTTTATGTTCTCTGTTTCCTTGTGTTATTTTGGCATAATTTTTTTGACATCTCCTCCAGCTTTATATATTTCTAATTTGTTGTCTATTTCATTGAGTTTTATATCTTTGTTATATATATATTTCTTTTTCTTGAATTTCTATTTTCTATCCAAGTATGCTACATCACACTTTATAGTTTTCTGTTTCCTGAAAATATGTTGAAGCTCACGTTATTTCTTTTAACATACTAATCATAGTTTTAAAATCTCTGGTATTTAGTACAAGAAATCTGTTAACAGTATATAAAAAGTCTTTTTCGTCATCTACCATATGTTTATGATGCCTTGCTTTCTTGTGTGCTTAATTATTATTTAATTTATTGTGAGATGCTTATTTCTTTGTAAAATAATTTGTGGCAATTATTTAAACAATTTTCTGGAAAACTGGAAACTGAAAGAAATTCCTTTTGCTAAATAATTTAGCCAATTTAATGTCTCCAGTTCTTACCTCAGACTGTACATTTTGTTGAACCACACAGAAGAGAGTTCCCAGGAAGAGAGCCTGTAGGTTTTAGTGATTTACTTAAGCATTTGCCTTGGTAAAGACATTATCTGTCCATTCTTAGAAATGCTGTTTGGTGTTTTTAAGGATTCTTTCACAGGCAGTGAAAAAATTTTTAGAACATTTTAGAAAATTTTAGAACATTTTAGAACATTTTAAAAAATTTTTAGAAAAAAATTTTCATGTTTTTTTCTTTACCTATCCATCCACAGAGATTTCATGAATCCTTGACCATTTTCCCTTTTGAAATCACTTTTGAGATTTCAACCTACAATATGACTTCAACTATCATCCATGTAATGATGACTTTCCAAAGTATACCTATTTCCACCTGAGCTCTTTCTCTTCATTTCCAGTCTGGTATATTTTGGTAATATTGATACTCTCTATTTTGATATTTTTTGTTGTTTCAAGAGCATCTCAATTCAAAGTATCTAAAAATTCAATTGCTGTTAGTCCACAAACTTATCTCTCCCTCTGCATTTTTTGTCTCAGAAAACAGTACCTTCAGTGGCTAATTTACCCAAGCCAGAGAGCTGAAAGAAGATATTGATAAGAAATTAATCTCAGGTCGGTATAAAGTTCTTAGCATAATATTCAAAGTCTTCCTTTCCTCCCTCATCTGTGCTCTATATTCTAATAATATTGCAAGTGCTCAAGACTTTCATGTCCTATGGCAGTTCTGAGCCTTTCCATGTGCCCCTCTCCATCTGGAAATGTGCACTCCACTGTTGGAACTGTCTAACCTCTATGTTTTCCTACAGATCTCATCATCGTCATCAGCTCTTTGACTGGTTCTTCCTTAAACCAGTCAGATGAGATGAGTTTCTCCTATAACATGAATGACCCACCCAATTACCTCGCTTGTTTTAGAGTATCATATCAGCTTGATAACTCGTCTCTTTCAGGGAGGCACTGTGTTTCCTCACTGTTAGCTGCAGGTCTGAGCATGGTGTTAGCCCAGAGGGCACTCAATTAACATTTGCTGAGTTGAGAATTGAATTACACTTTTATACCAAGGATAATCAATAAAATACATAATTTAAGTGTCATCTTTAACAGGTCATCATACTGTATGCTGTGGAATTTAAGGCATATAATGAAGCATAAGATCTCTGTACTCAAGTGGTTATAATTTAATAGGCCATAAATTACCTAAACCTATTATGACTCTAAGCAGATAAAGATAATGAACAATAAGCTGTTTACTATTGTCAAATATGTATTACAGGGAACAATTCACATAGGAGGTCATTGGAGCATTTATCCTAATAATTCCTTGAAATTTTATCATACCTCTCTTCTGCAAAACCCTAATGAAGCCCAATTTCTTGCCTGTAAATAATACCATTCCCATGATAAATAAGAACAGCCTTATCCAATTTGAAAAATAAACAAGCATTTTGCAAACAAACACATTCAATTCCACAAATATTTGCAGTTTCCTTCACATACTTACAGTTTAGTGAGGGAGGTACTGATCAAAATATGGAATTTAAGGCAGCATAGTGATTGCAATGATGCCCCTAATCAGAATGTAATAATATATAATGGTCAGAACTAGCTTGAATAACTATGAAGCTTTGACATATTTGATGTCATAATAATGTGTGGAATCAAGTGAATAACACAAAACAAATCTAAATATAATTATTCTAAAAATGCCATTTAAATTTTGTTAGGTATTTTTTTCTGATATCGACAATGATATAAATATTTTAACCTATTATATGTATTTTAGTTAATAAAACCGATTTCAAGAACGATAACAAAAATGGAGAATTTAAGTCTTCATTATTTGTGAATAATTTTGTCTCATAAATTTTCTTTTTTTTTTTTAAGATTTTATTTATTTATTTATTTGAGAGAGAGAATGAGAGACAGCACAAGAGGGAAGAGGGTCAGAGGGAGAAGCAGACCCCCCACCGAGCAGGGAGCCAGATGCGGGACTCGATCCCGGGACTCCAGGATCACGACCTGAGCCGAAGGCAGTCGCTTAACCAACTGAGCCACCCAGGCGCCCGTCTCATAAATTTTCATATACAGGTTAACTTCACCAGAACCTTACATTACAGTCAGATTTTTATTATTATTATTTCCAATATTTTATTTTATTTATTTTTTTAAGATTATATTTATTTATTTGACAGAGAGAGACAGCTAGAGAGGGAACACAAGCAGGGGGAGAGGGAGAGGGAGAAGCAGGCCTCCCGCGGAGCAGGGAGCCCCATGCTGGGCTCTATCCCAGGACCCTGAGATCATGACCTGAGCCGAAGGCAGCCGCTTAACCACTGAGCCACCCAGGTGCCCTTATTTCCAATATTTTAAAATAATGTACTGAGGGGAAAAAAAAAAAAAAACAGAAATTAAATAATGAGGAAATCTTAGTAACTTCAAGAATTTAAGGCTATTGTCATAATCACCAAGAGGATTAATGCTGTAGTGCAGAAACTGAAACATTGTGTGTATATATATATATATATATATATATTCATATATATATAACATTTTGACATATATATCAAAATCAATGTAAATATAGTGAAACGTTTCTTACAAGTTTTCTAACATGGTAAAAGTATTTCTTAAGTAACATGCATGGGAATAACTAAAAAGAGAAGGTTTTCGCCCCCCCCCTTTATGTTTTATTGTTTAAAACTAGAACAATTGATTTAAATTATTTCAGCCAATACTGAAATTGCTTGTTTATGTAAAACATGCCCCAATACATGCCAACTACTTTTCTTTTTAGAATAATTTAGAAGAAAACATTATTAGGCAGCTAATTCAATATTTTTAAAAGGCATGGTAATGTCATTCTCTAAGTCTGCCTGTCGGCAGTGGGAAGGCAAGCGTTGTGTTGCTTTGTGTTTTTTTGTTTTTTTGGTTTTTTCCTTAAAAACCTTGAAAACAGATGCGAATAAATAGCATTTCCCCAGGAAGCAAAATCAATCTCTGAGAACTTCACAGGATGCGTGCTTCTGGCCAACAGCACGGCACGTTTAAAACTCTGCTGGGTGAGTTGGAGGTCGTCCTGATAACACCGCCCCGGCGGCGAAGGAATTGGCACTCGAACTGTAGATTTCCCTGCCAGAGCCTGTTCCTGTTTGACACTTTATTTGACCCACTCATGCTTTCTTCTCTCCAAGGTTTAAAACCGAGATCAAGTGTATCTCTTTAATAATGTCACATTCCAAAGAGTGACTCGGATGAGGGGACTGTTGAAGGGCTTAGTTATTCACATAAGGACCATCACGCAGGGAAATTATAAGTGATGTAATACAGAGATGCTGCCGTCGGGGCACCAAGGATTAATTCAAGCAGCTGTCACAGAATTTCATAGGAAGTTTGAAGTGGATATACGTGATTCCATTTCTGATTTACAAATATTTCCACGTTGTCAGCTATTCTCACACAATCATACATTAAACTTCGGATGCGCCTATGTTTTGGTAAATTAAGCATGTTCTCTGAGGTTTTCAAAATGGTTTCCATGTGATGTATCACACTGAATTAGCTCCACTAAGATCTATTTTAGCGGGCCAGTTGTTCTCTCCAGACCTCGCCAACCAGATCATTCTCACAGGAATTTCGTCGGTGACTTAATTCCAACAAGTGTGACTTCAGGAGTGGTTGACTCCTTCAAGTTCGCCCTCCTCTCTCTCGTCCCTAGTCCCACCCCCTCTCCCAAGTTGGTGCTGGCTGTTCTTGCCTCCACCATTTCCACCGATCAGCGCATAACGTTCCCCTCGCGCAAGGTTTTGGGCCGTTTCCACCGCTATCCTTGCGCACTGATTCCACCGCACGGCGGGGGCGCTCGGCTCTCCCGCCTCCCCGAGCGCAGCGCCACCTGTGCACACTGCATGCAGCGCAAGGGCCACACGGCCGCAGTGCCGCGTGCGCTGGAGCTTACTGACTGTGCTCTGAACAGCTAGTCAAGACTGTGCTGAAGTCACGGTATGTTATTTCGCCAGTCTCTTACCTCTGCGTTGCTGTTGGAGCCGTCCTAGGGGACGATGCACACTCCACCACTGTATTTGTCTTTCCAAGGAAACTTGACACTCTGCTTGTCTAGACAGCTTCTGAATATTGCGCTGTGGCTGATTCTCAAGCTGTACATGCCACTTAACGACAGCCTGTCACCGGGTATGTTAGTTATCATTATCTCCTCCCTGCCTACCACCAAGTCTGGAAAATGCCCCATAAATATTTGAGGAATGGTTACTGAGACTCACTTTTCTTGTAAAGAAAACAGAGTAGAAGTTTTGGCCTAAGAAGTTTAGGTTAGTTCGAACAGTTCTTTGGTTTTACAGAACTTTGCGACCGCCCAAGTTGGAGCAAGTTCGAGTTAACAGACATGCCGTTTTACCTGGACTGACCGTTTCATGTGACACTTAGGCGCTCTAACTGCTCACCTAAGGCAACTTCCCAGAGGTTCATTGAAACCTTCCCTTGCTGGCTCTTTTCTTGGAATCTTTTGGACATCTTTCTCTGTCTACCCAATCACATGATTTTATCAGACATGTTATGTAAGTGTGTTATGTAAAGTTATTCATAGTTGATGTTGTTTTACCTTATACTAATATGTATGTATGTAATTTTCAGATGGGAGAAATTGCATTCAAAATATGTCCTTTTTGTTAACACATAATAATATTAAAAAGTCAGCCTCCAAAATATAGTAAAATTATCTAATTTTAATTTAAGCAGTGTTAATGAAATTCAGAGTCTTTGGATGTCTTATTATGAATTAGCATTATTGACAGGAATAATGAAGTTGATTAAAAAAATCAGCAGGCCTTTCTCTTCTTGGTGTGGATTTTCAAAAAAGCATACTTTATTTTCTTTCCTTTATTTTTTAACTTGTCATTAGCTCTGTTTAGTCCTAGCCATGATAATTGAATAGAAAGATAGAAACTTCAATTAAAAAGAAAACACAGCTCAGATTTCCTGTTTTGAACACCTGGTGCCTTTGAAATCCATTATATTATATTATATTATATTATATTATATTATATTATATTATATTATATTATA